>NW_008795128.1:7211785-7242338 GCF_000699145.1 Aptenodytes forsteri
GCCGGGCGTCCCCCCGCCGCGGCCGCGGGAGCCCCGGCAGCCTCTGCCTCTGCCTCCGGGGGAGGAACGGCGCTGACCCGCTGCCGTAGCAGGCTCCCGGCTCGCTGCGTGCGCGCAGGGGGCTGCGGGTACCAGCCCGGCTTGAAAATGCCTGGTTTGGATAACTACCTTCTCTCCTTGGGAATGCAAAATGTATATATACATATACACACAGACCTGGCAGATTTCGTGCTGCAGGTCAAAAGTGCGTCAAAACAGCACCTAAGAGTAACCCCTATCTCGTAGTAGATGCCTGTCTATGAGGCATTAGATCCAGCCGCCTACGTTCACATCTGTAGTACTTATTCTTGCAAATGCGAAAAGCCATGCCAGCATGCAGTTCTAGGCAGTACAAAGTGCTGCAAGTACATAACTTCGTACATACCAGAGACACGTGGCCTTAGCGTGCTGAAACGATCACCTTCAATACCAAGGGATTTCTTGCAATCACAGTGTTTCAGCAATGCTGTTACTGGTTACCGCATGCACGGTAGAGCGTGAAATGAGCTTGCAATGAACTTTGTCTCTTGGAACCTAAAACTCGGCTTCTGTGGTGGGGCCGGTAAGGGATCTGTCGTATGCAAATATATGGTTAACTGGTGAATGCGTCTTTATGGTTTTCTTCCCACCTATCGAGGTAATATGTATTCTAAAAGCATCAAAGATAATGCAGTGTGAGTTGTAGAGTCTTGGTTCAAGGACTAACGTTAGTGCTTGGTGGATGAGAACACATTTCACTGACCACCGAGGTCATGAAGTTTCTGACCGACTCTCCTTTGCTTTTCCTCTCCCCCCATCTCCTCTAGGGTTTAACGACAATCCTGGCCCATCTCATCAATCCAGTCTTGAGAAGATGAACCTCAAAGAAGAAATAGTAGTGAAGGTGGTAGAGCCAGAAGAAAGCTCTGAGGACATGGCGGTGGTTCCACCTAGCCAAGAACAACTACCTTTTCTGGGGACATCAGGCGGTGGTTCCTCTGGGAAAGTAAAAGCCAAAACAAAAGGCAGGTCCCAAGCAGACCAAAATGAAATAACTGAAGAGGACCTACTGCAGATTCAGCAGACTCAGATGCAGGTGATCCAGTCTGGCTTTGACAGTGTCAACCACAATCTTCGACTGCTGCAGCAAGGCATGCAAGATCTGAGTAACAGCCTCAGCATCATGGCGCATACACTTGTTGCTATCAAAAACGTCTATGTGAAAAACAACACTGGCCCGACCACGTATGCCACTGCCTCTACTCAGACCACAGCTGGGTACCTGAGCCCGGGTTCCCCCCAGGTCTCCCCCACTGAGGACAGAGGCAGAGCGCAGGTGGCTGGAAGCAGCAGCAGAAGCAGCAGCTGCAGCTCCAGCTCCATGTCACAAGAACCTGGTCCTTCAGAGTTTCCTAGGCCCCCCCTGAGAACCATTAAGAAAGAACATCCAAATGGCTGCTACTACTTCTGCTTTGCAGATGTGTAAAAACTTGAATATATGTAAAGTGACTGTGGTGTTAGGTGCAGTTGTATGTTCTGCTCCGGCTTGTGACTTCGAAGGAGCAAAGCGGACTTGCCTCCCACGTTTTTCCCAGTGGGAAACATTTCGCTATAGGTGGCATTAAACACTAATTACCAGTCTCCCATTTATTAACTCTGTTGCAGTTGGCTAATAATTTTCTTCTGTTCTCTTTATCCTCTTACTCTCTTAAAAAAACAAACAAACAAAACCCCAGATTTATTTTGACTAAGACTCTTGTCTGTATCATCCTTTGTTTAATGTGACCTTTTGAAAAATAAAAGGCATGAGAGTGGGGTAAAAAAGTAACATTATGGTTACTGACCAGCAGGAGCTGTCTTACACAAGTTGCTTAGTTTTTTGATTAAAGAAATGTCAGAAGTAGTTGGGTTTTTAAGTACTCACATCTTCTAATAATTATTATGTCGGGGGTGTTTGCTTGGTGGTTGTTGGTTGTTTTGTTTGTTTTTTTTTAAGCCTGAGCTGTGCAAGGCATTGCAGGAAGAGTTTGACATACTCGCTTAACTCTAGGAATGGTTTAGGACTGAGCTGTTGATTCATGAGTGTACTCCTCAGAATTCATACAGCATTACTCACCCTGGCTATTGTTCATTCCCAGCTTGTCAAATGCACCTTCCCAGAGGCATTTGGTTTTACTGCACTAGCAGGGTAGGCTCGTTCTTGTCACATGATTAAAATAGAGAAACGCAGCAAAAAATAGTAATTGATGAGTGATGCCTGGTTTTGACATGGAATAATTTTTCCCCGTATAGTTTATAAGCAGGCTGTATCTTCAACAGATTTTGCAAGCCTTCTGGAATCAATACCACAACATTTGAAATACAGAGAGCAAAAAAGTTTCCGTATAGTTTTACATGAAACGGAAGTTAGATTTGCTGTTAAACAAATTGCAGGAGGCAGGGGCTGACTTCGTTCCAGAGAGAACAAATGCTCCTGCATAGTTTATGAAGCTTTCATTTTCACCTGTCGGAGAGATGAATAAAATCTTCCATTCCCTTAACTATATATCCAAGGAAGAAGAAAGAGAAGGAAGAGTTGGAGCAAAAAGTAACCTGTTAAGCATCAACTCTGAAACAAGCACAAAGGAGTCATTTTATCCTAATGTGAAAAAGATAGATCTCCTTTTCACATTCAGATAGGAGGAAACTATTGTCACTGGCACTATTCTTAAGATGTGTTTAAGGCTGGTATGTTTAAGGCTTATGTATTAGAGTCACTCTACTTTGCACAAGTTAAAATTAGCAGAGGTGCTGCGTTCATACATCCAGTGTCCATACTGGAGGCGAAACAAAACCCCTCTCATCTGCCATTTTATCTGATGACCTGAAAAATCATGCTGGTCCTCCTCGTAAGCATTTATCACCAATATTAAAGTTCTACAGATAAATTTGGCCTATAGCAGCCACTATCTGCCTCTAGTTTTCCAGTCACTTTGCACAAGCATTCCTGCCACAAGAATTATTTAGCAAATACATATGACACAGAGAATGGCAACCCAATTGTCCCTCTCCTAGCAGCATAAGAACTTGTAATCATAGGGTAAGATATGTCATTTTTGCAGTCAGCTTTGACAGAGCACTATACCATAAGAAAATGTACTTTTAAGTACTTTTACTTCTGCCCGTATACCATCATGGTGTACTGATCACACACACATATGCCTCAAAAACCAGCAGCTGCTGCCTAATAAAATGAGAACACAGGGTAGTCACATTGTTAGCAAGTGTTTCCCTTCGGTATCATAGATGGAGGAAAATATGCAAATATCTCACAAAATTAAAATATACGCAGGTATGGCACATTGTTAATTGGGAGGAATGCCTTGAAGAGGAGGAGGTTCTCATTTTCACGTTTACCTTACAAAAGGAGATGGTATGGGTGACGGGTATTGCTATCTTATTTCTAAATTGCTGGTTTTAAAAATGGGAAAGAACTAATCCTTCTAAATCTGATTTTTGAGTCTATGTTAAAAGCTTTCCAAACTAACCTGCTGGAAGCATTTATATTTCTTCTCCTTTAGTACAGATGGGCTTTTGAGCAGTGTTTTCTGTAACTGAAGAAGGTACCCCTCATTTGTATTTTGTTCTCGTGGACAAAGAAGCCAATTAGTGCTACCGTGACATTCCAGGTAGATTAGCAAAATGTGATCTAAAGTTTACCTGGTCCTTCTGGGCAGCGGTTTGAGCTGTTCCAGGTTGCAACAGTCAGTTCTTAACTGCCCAACACTCTTTCAACATTTCAATTCTTTCTCCAATTGTTAATTCTTGAATTTCACTTACTACAGCATTTCTAGGGAGAACTGGCTTGTGTGCACTACATAGCTTTCTCATGTTCAAGTATGATTTTAAATGAGAGGAAGCTGCAGTCCAAGTGCAGAGAAGTGCAGCAAGATCTTAAGAGCAGAGTGGGCAGACGGGATCTGCTGTATGAATGAAGACGACAAGCCAGGCAATGCTAAAAGACACTTTGGCGGTCAGACAACTACTAGACCTCAACATTGATCTGCCACAGTGTCTTTGTTCCAATCTTGCTTCTTTCACACAGTCTGTCAGTTGTACCACTAATGTATACTGGAGCCAGATCAAAACCACTCTTCCATTTCTGGTATGATCCAAATTTACATATATTTTAAACAAGGAAAGATACCGAGCTACCTGTCTCCAGTACAGAGTGTGCAAATTTGTTATTTTCATCTTCAAATTAACACAGCTGGCTTGCTATTATGTGCCCTTTCTGCATTCAAACAATAGTTCTGTTGGGAGCACCAAAAGCACACACCGTCCAGAAGCATGCCATTAAATTTCTGTCTGCTCTTAACAGAAGATGAAACATAATTTTCTTGGAATGTTACTGAGTAAATGAATTCCCAATTTGTTTCCTGTCATGTGAAGCAATTTGAGCTATTTATATAAATGACAAGAGCTAATGACCTGGTCACGAAGCTTAATGAAAATACTGCCAATGATTTGAACAGGGGCAGAGCTGGCTTTTAATTTGCCTTACATACAAGGCATAACAGTGATAATGCCAAGAAAGAGATCCAGGGAATTTTCTCCAATTCTTCTGGACTTCCCTAAAAACCTTGTTCTGCTGCGCAAAGAGCGGGCAGTATTTTCCACAGCATACAAGGACTAAGACATGCAGGCACATAAACTACAAATACAAATTGTGATGATACGATAGTCTACTTTTACCTAGTTTTACTAGAAAGAGAAATGAAAGGATCTTGGAGAAAGTAGAGCAACTGGTAGTTTAACACGGCATTTCCACGTAGCACAAACTGCTCAGAGTGAGTAACAACTCCCGTTCATTCATTTCTCTGCTATCTGCCACTTAAGTCTATTGTACAGAGGGTGAAACGGGTCTCCTCAAGAGGTTGTAAAAGCTCGGTGACTACATCCAGACAGCTGATCATCTCCAAAGAAATGAATTACGGTGGCCTCTGACTAAGTAAGAAATTACAATTTTGAAAGGAAACAAAAAAAGAAAAAAAAAAAGAAAAAAAAAGGAAAAAAAAAAGAAGTAGCTGGCTTTTTCAGAACGACAAAGCTGGAATCCACCATATTGTTACTAAAATTGATCTGATCTGGCTGTGGCAATCATTTATTGTTTGACTGAATACAGACAGTATGGATAATAGCAAGAGCAAATAGAAAGGGAGGTTTCTGAGGAGGCCAGCTGAGTTTTTCTATTCTTATTAATACACAACACACGAACCTACTAAATCAGTAAAACTGCCATTGATCCAATCATTCCGACTTGCAATATGATCATCTGACTCACGTTGCAGCAGTACCAACAGACACTTGCTTTTTGCTTTCTTGTAACAGGAAGAAAAAAAAAAAATCACTGTCAAAGCACTTTCTCCATTTGGAGTACAGGGTTGCAATATAAAACACATTGAAAAAAATTCAACTGAAGCTTTATAAATAATTAAATCATTATACAAACACAATCAAGAATTGAAGTTTTGCATGCTGAATGAATATTTTATTTAGAACCAGTTTATAAAAATAAAATACAAAATAATTTGGAAACAAAACTTAAAACATTGTACAAAGCCTTGATATGGTACAAATGAGAAAATAAATAATTACAACTTTATGTACAAATGACCATTACAAGGGCATTAACTCTTTATGTTCTTGGGTGCCTGAGCAAACTTAAAAGGAAAAGAGTGGCTTAGAAGATTTCCAAGGAGGGGAAAGGAACTGCAATTACTGAGCAAGAGAATTTGAAGGACTCAAACACTTGTCTTCCTCAACGGTAACAAACAATCTTGGAACTACTTTCCACTTAACTTAATCATGATGCAGATTTGACTATTGAGTACTTAATTTCTTATGGGGTGACAACATTGTATTTTTACAATTAATACACAGATTTCATTCTTTGTGGTATTGCCCAGAGATTTTAGATTAGCAGCCATTGGTTGGCAGCTTCAAAAAGTCAGTACTTGTCTGAAGGCATTGCTGGTGATTTCCTTAATTTACTAGTTTGGATATTCATAGGAAAGCATTTGAAAATTGACATCTGTTAGCACAAGCACTGCAACTTGCCTCTGGGCTGACTCTATAGAAAGAAAGTTAGAAGTTGGGGAAGAATTTCAAGTCTTGCTTTCTAGCCGAGGAAAGTAAAGAGGATGCAGAGAAGGCTGCTAGGCAACCAATCCAGATCTCCAGTCAGAGGAAAAAGATGTAAAATAGCCAAAAAAATCCCATCTCACTTTGTGTCAAACCTTTATGACCTTGCCTGCCACACAGCAGATATGGGTTTAAAAGGATTTGAACCAAGGCAGACCAAACTAATTATACTGTATCTTTTGGAGCAAGCTGGTCTGCTGTTATTATAGGTCCTTTATATAAAAGTTAGGTCAAAAATCAAGTGACATCAAAAGGAAACAAACGTCTGTAACTCAAATTAATTCCAGCTGAATTCCCACAGACAGTTGTGGATGATCAGGACCTCGTATGAGTAGCCCACTTGTGGTATTGTTTTAGAAGAAACCACTTTGTACTCTTGGCCAAAGCTGGCTCTCAGCAGTAATTCTTACAGAAAAGTAGAGATTAAAATGCATGTCATGTCATAAAAGTAATAAAAAATAAGCATTTCCCAATTTAAAATACAGCAACTGTAAATATGATATTTATAGAGTGAGTTTATTCCTTCAGTCCCTAAACGGGGGGGGGTGTCAACAAAACAAGACCCTATACTGATTTTAATGAAAGTTTTACCTGCACAAGAACAGCAGGAATACCAAGGATCCAAGCTCTTTCTTCATGTAAGAAACAGAAGCAAAATACGTAAATGACATATGCTAACATTTGGGTTTGTTTGTTTCTACCCCCAAAAACCGGGGGGGGTGTCAACAAAACAAGACCCTATACTGATTTTAATGAAAAATTTACCTGCACAAGAACAGCAGGAATACCAAGGATCCAAGCTCTTCATGTAGAGGAGAAACAGAAGCAAAATACGTAAATGACATATGCTAACATTTGGGTTTGTTGCTGTTACTGTTAAGAGAGAATGTGTTACCAACAATGGAGAGTAAAATCAGCCTACATGTTCAAACCTGGATGGCCAGAGCAATTGCCAAGTTAATACATTAGACTTCAAAACAATACACTCCTATGCATTTTTCCTCAAAAAAAAAAAGCCTCAAAGGTTAATATTTAAAAGCCTGATTATTTAAACCACAGGAAAATACGTGATAAAACTTTTTGGCATTTGACAGTATCTTAAGATAATTCCAGACAATTATTACACAATCCAGGCTGACTTTTATAACATTTCTCTTTTACTAATGTTGTATGTAGGGAAAAGGAAGACTGGCTTCAAGCAGACAGCTGAGGTATTCTTGTGTGAGATGCGTGTTTATGTGATTTGCAGGTATTAGCTAAGAAATGTATGACCTATGCCTATGTACTGCATGTAGTCAAAACACTGAACCTCGCTTCCTTTTACCAGCATTACCAGTTACTGAAAATTGCAGTAATTGCAACCAATGACATGGCGTTAACCTAAGACACCTAGGCAGCCCCTTGCTCACTGGAATTGACAAGACAGGCACGGCTCTCGTCACCTCACAGGATCAGTCCTGCATGAAAACATTAAGATCAATATATTATAGGCCTATAACGAGAAACCAGTTTGACTTTGAGCTCTCCTATTCATCTTGAGAAGATTCCTCTCTCATTTAACATTTTTATTCTCCTATTCCTCTTGAGAAGATTCCTCTCTCATTTAACATGTATATATAAATTGGAGGCACATATCCCTAGTTTGCCATTAGACCCTTTTAAGAAATTGGAATAATCACTTTCTTCTTACCAGAATTTATGCCTCTTAGTGTTCCACAAAAATGTTCAATTCATTATGGAAAAATTCTGTTTACAGGAAAGGGTCTGTACTTTGTAAGTCTGGCTTTGTCTACATTCTTATTGAAGAGAAAAAGAAAGTATTTTTTTAGAAGCATTACAGTCAACCATTGCCTAAATGTTACCGGAGTAAGAAGGACTTATGGGAGTTTTGCCCAAGTAGGACTATGGGATCAGGCCTTGTAATATGGAAGAGACACAGAATCAGAATTAGGGCATAGCAAAATTACGGTAGATAAAGAGGAGATCAGAGCAAATCAAAGCAAAACAGGCCTCGGCTCACTCTGGCAAATGAATTCCAGTAAACAGGATGCAATAGCTGAGACTGTTCCTATCTATATGTATATACACACATATGTATGTATATGTTTCTATATAATATACAGTATCTACATAAGTGTACATATAGATACACTTATGTACAAATGTGTATTTTTATATATAAAATCAAAATTGTGTTTTCCCAGCTATAGTTAATACTGTAATACTACAAATTCTAAATGATAGAGCTCTTGCAAGTCTTTTTCAGACGAAAAATATTTCAAGCTATTTTTAAATATATAGGACCAGATCCTCCCCTTTACATCAAGACTGTTTAGTGAGGTATGTGAGAAAGCTTGATCTCAAACATGCAGACTTCAAGGCAAGAATATGTCCAGATTTCCCAAGACAGGATGTGGCTGGTGGCTATAATGAATGCCCCGTGTCACTCCCCAGGGGTTTGCCTCCTGAATAATTGTATGTAACTAGTAGTTAAGACCTCGTATTGCTCCTGCTTTTGAACAGTGAAATGTTCTATGCTTACCGATCCTGCTCAAGCAGTAGATAGGTGCCTAGCATCATACAACTTGCCAGCGTTGCTCTACTGTATCACACCTTCTATTACTTTTAACAGAGTTTTACTTAAGTAGTAATTGGCATTTGTAATTAATAATGAGGTTTATTAATATTAATATAGATTTGAGGTTGCAACTTAGATTCATTATACCATGCAATATTGCAGCACAAAAGTCTGTGTGAAATGTTCAGTCTTTTCAAGTTCTATTTTAGTTTAAAGGCTTCATGCCTCAATTTCTCTAAAAAATGCTTCAAAGTGCTGGCCACAACACAGGAAACACCATAAAAAGGAAATGTGTGTGCAGCATCTGCATCTGCTACATGTCATGGCTCCATTGCACTGCCCTCCAAAGAAATGGAGGCTTGAAGAGGACAAAGAAACAGCTCCTTGAATTACGTTGTTTCCCAGCTAAAATCCCTGTATAAGCTGCTGCGTGCTATGCAGAGTAACTGTAACTGTTTTGTACAATGGAGAAAAATCTTCCCCGTCCCTGAAAATTTGTTGCAGATAACCCTCTGTAAACCATTCATTACACTCTGCACAAGGGCCACACACGTACATTGGTGTTTTTATGCAGTCAGTTGCATATTCAAATATTGAAGCTTACAGAGTTCTTGATGATTATACAGGCCCTCTAGAAATATTAAGCTAATATTTATGTATGAGTTGATCAGCTGACCATTACCTAACTACATTAACTGACTGCTACATTAGACTATAGTAAGCAATTCTGTAAACTTTTGGGGGGAGGGTATCAAGCGAAAAAAACCCTCCAGAAGAGCGGGTAGTTCAAGATAAGTTATTCACAATCACTCCTCCATTAATATCTTCACAATTTTCTTGCTAGATCCTGTTGAATCCACAGCCAAAAGCAACTGTGGATATACAGTGCTTTTACCTTTTTCTGCACTGAAAGAAGCCTGGGTCGTCAATCAGGATTGATACCCCTTTCCCCGTTTTGGCATAGTTTACTATTTTTACATTGGCAAGTAGTTCAAGTACAAGTGAATTTCTACAGCATTGATTTATTTTACATAGTAATGTGTAACAATGGATGAGTCTGTACTTTGAAGATAGCATGAAAAATCCTTAGGTGTTACATTCTTTCTGACCTGTAAAGCAATTACCTGTTTCTGGATCCTGCTACACTGGAGAGAAAATATAAACACCTCAACTTCAGCATTTCAGGCAAGGATGCATAAAGTTGGTACCTATTAAAACTGACCTTGCTAAGGTAGGAATAAGCTTACAAGACCATAATAAATGCTTTTCAGAAATAAGGGAGAGGGGAGGAAAAATAATCATAGGCTGCCACACTACCTTAACAGATAATTCCAGCAGTGCCCAGGGCAAAAATAGCACAATGGGACCAAATTCTCTTTATGGTATACTGTAAGAAAACATGAGGAAAACAGGAAGGAAAAGATGGAATTTGTTGTTGTCACATTCATCTGTTAGGTGTTCATTGACTGTCACTGCTCCTATATGACGAGCATTCATAATAATTAAGAACTCACATATGAAATAAAAAAGAGTAACCATAAGCCTTATTTGTAATAAAAAATAAAAATACCTTTGTGTCTCTGTTCTTGTTCCATATGCAAACGCACACACAAAATTATAAAGAAAAAAAGCAAGCTGCAAGACAAAACATTGGCTGGTTGAGAAATCAGCAGTCCTTCAATCTTGTACCAAGGTATAAAGGCTATTAGAATTTGTGCATTCCAGAAATTTTGGAGGGGAAATAGAAGATGCAATGCCAAAAGTATTCAGGAACTAACAGAAAGGGAACTGTATTATTTGTGGTCCATAAATTACAAATGAAAAATGAGAAACAATGAGTTTATATAAGCATATACATATATGTATATATAAATATTTATATTATATAATTTACCATGAGGACATGCAATTATTGGTATAGCACCTATTATACAATATAATACAAAGGAATAGGACTTTCCAATGTTTCTTCAGAAAAAGCAGGTATACCCTACCTATTGCATTCATCTGTAGTGCTTGAAACCTGAATGAAATTAAGGTTCCACACTGTGCTACATTACGTATGGGAAACAATATACATATTCATAGTAAGAAAAGGAAAAGAAAAAAAATCAACATAGTCTGACAAAGCAAGTGAAACTCAGTGCAGCTCCAGGGCAGCTTTAATGCAGCATTAGAATGTGTTAGCTCAGAGACAAAATATTCCCTTTTTAATCCAAAGGTATTCATTTGGCAGAGGTTAAATAAAAAAGCACAGATGCTGGCTGGAGAGGCATATGACTACAGCAAGCAGATCAGTGACTGACAAGTCTCCTATGCATCCAGTGTCCCCAAAACAGGAATAATTAGGGAGAGCTGGCTGCATCTTTCTCAGGCTTGCGTTCTTGTGTGTTACTATGCTGACCCACTATTCTCTTCTGAATATAGCAAAAGGTGCTGTACCGTTATGTTCCCTACAGAGATCCTGTAGAGCACGAGATATTAAGTAACTACCAAACAAAGTTGGAGGAATTAGACACCATGGACTTTACTGACAGACAACAAAGCTTGGCTATCAAAAAACCATTTGGGCAAAAGAATGACAAGAATCCAACACAAAAAATATCTCAGATTGCTTTCTGTATATTTTGCTTTGATGACCAATATTCGTACCCAGATTTTGTAAGGCTGTTAAGTGTATTTCTGTCACCTATAACCTACCAAGTTCACAAAGCAATCTCCTCATCTCTGTTTCATCTTTCATGTTTTTATAAAACACATGTCCAAAAAGCAAATCTTGGTTGGTAATCATCTCTGCACAGTAAGATCCGTGGTTTAAGTGATCCATAAACTAATGGAAAAACAAAAGCCAGCAATAACAAGTGTTCCTTTTGCAGTTGAGTTAAGGGAAAAACGGTACTTCTGTTTTCTAACTTGTTTTCTAACATACATTGCAATTTATTGTAAATCTGCAACGTTCAGTGAAGTGCAGACATCTCCTCCTTTCTCATTTCCTAGACGGGAATGCTTTTCCAGATTCTACTGAACGCAGTTTGAAGAACCCCACTATGACTCCCAAAGAAGTGTATGATATAGAACTGAGAATTAGCTTCTTGGAGCCTAATTAGTACTAAACAAACTTCTAAAGAATATAGCTATAAAAACATCTTGGCAAATGTTAATATTAATTTTTAAAATGTCATCAGTGTCAAGAAGGGGCAAGGTATATGATACTTCCTTAGGTAAAAAATCTGTGCCATGGTAGATAGTGGACAAGATGAGCACTGAGTGACTCAGAGATGTGTGCAGCTTAAACTGGAAGAGACTTAAGGTAGAAATACCATCACCTTCTAAATTGTGTGCTTTTTTAAAACTGCAGAGACATGCTTAAGCCGTACTTATGTCCAAGAGGTGACGTCATTTTGGGAATAAACTTTTCAGGTTTTCTTACACACCCCTTGAGTATGTAAGGCCTTAAACAATTAGGCCAAATCTTCTAGCTAGGTAAACTAAAAACATAGAAATAAATACCCTTTTAAAACACTCAGAGATTTTTTTTTACTTTAAATACATTGCACCTCTTTGACTACCTAGTCATTCTTATCCTGGCCTCTACTTCCCCTCTTGCAGATCTGCTTGCTGCCTGCTCTTAGGCAATGCCACTTATTTACACAGTATGCTTTCTCATGAATAGTTTATGATGCTTACTTTCTTTAAAAAGCGCAGATTCAACACAGGTTTTTTTTAATATACTTTTCTTGATTATTTTTTTAAATACACAGTACACAGACACAACATGCATCAGATTTAGGAGGAGGCTTTATACCTGTCAAGGCCCAGTTCCTATCTGCTAAGCTTAGTGGTTGATTTGCTCTTTCCTGTGGGAGTCTTAGTGTTTGGGGAATGGTGGAAGGAACTGCCAGATCCTTTCAGACCATTCTTGCTTGGTTTGTTGCAGCAGTGCTCTTGTTGGCAGGATCTCCTAGAAGATGAGGAGCCTGAATGGCTAGGAGGTGATTTACTCCTCCCAAGATGTGGGGATGAACTCCTCTGATCATGATGGGGTCTCCCAGCCCGGGACGGAGAAGAACTGGCAGTACGGGGTAAAGAAGAGCTCCTAGGGGAGGCACTGGGACTGCGTCGGGGGATGACAGGGCTTTTGGGTGGTGTTTTTGGACTATGTGGAGATCCTGGACTCTTACACTGGGTAGAACTCCTTGGTCTTTGAGATCCATTCTGTAGGATTTGAGCCAGATGAGAGATAAGATCTGAGTCCGAGCTGCTACTCCCTAGGACTCTGTATCTGCGTAACCTTAAGAAGAAATGAAGAAAGATTATTTCTGTTCCCATCTATTCACTAAATTTCATATAGAAACACAGTACCACTGGAAACTAGAGATGAACTAACATTGCAGAACAGACATCTGGAGCTAAACTTTCATATAAGGTAGAGGTGTTTGGATCTAGACTTTGGTCTCTGTGTTGTTCAGATCAACACAGTATTTATATTTGCATAAACTCACTCACATAAACAGCCTAAGTGTTTACAGGAGAACTGAAATTTCCTGGTGGTGCTGGAAGAAGTACACTGAAGAACAGTGCTTATCGCCTCCGTTCCAGAGGGGTACATCCATTCCTGCACACCATCAGTACACTCCTATACACAATTTTAAGGGATGAAAAGGCACACCACAACTTCCTTCAGAGGATTTCGCGCTACTGTATCAAAATTCTCCTTATCCTGGTAATGTAGGCACTGAAGAAACTAGATCGTGGTTGTCTGTATACAGAATTGGCAAAGGGGGCCTTCTAGAATTCACTCTGCCCTCCTTTAATTAGTTGTTTTTACTTAGCCATGATCTGAGCATAGCTAACTAACTCAATACAAGAGCTACTACTCAATACAAGGAGATTCAAGAGCTGGAATCTCCAAATCCGAATACTTAAAATGGCTACAATAAGAACAGTTTAATTTTCAAAGGGGCTGGATATGACAGATCCTATTGATTTCTCTGGGTTTGTGAATAATCAACAGTTCCAGAAAAGTGACCCCACTTTAAAAAAAAAGTATAAAGATTTAGTTATAGAGAGGTTTCAAAATAATGAATACACATCTATTGATGTACAAGGTTTAACGGTGAAGCAGGCTCATTCTTGTGTAACAGCCTGTCCTCATTCAGTCTCCAACAATGTAAGAGTTCTCAGAAAATTGAAGCCCAGCATTTTAAAAAAAATAGTTAAAGGGTGGAACTTCTACAGGATTACATACTGCATAGTAACTGCAGTCTAGCTCAAATCCATTTGCAACCTGAAAACCTGTTTCTATTTTCTCTGCATTACCTAGCTTCTACCCCAGGTCTAGTGGGCGGTTTTCCTGGTGGTGGCCGAGGAAAGAACTGAGCTGAACTTGAACTGGTGACTTGATCAGTGGTTGCCCAGGACACTGGCCTTGGAATTTTGCTTTTTCTGGACTGAGGGCTGCTTGGAGATAAAGCGCTATCTTCCGTCTGCTTGCTGAAATGAGAGTCCAGTGTTAATCTAGAAAATGAGGATAAGACATCATCCTCAGAGAACGGTACTGGAGTGCCAGCCATTTTTTCCTCCAGTGACTTATCAGAGGCACTTGAGAGGTCACCAAGGAAAGATTTGAATTGTCTCTTTTCCATAAGTAGTCTGACCAAGTCTGTCTGATGGGCCTTTTTTAGAAGAAGCTTTTCCTTTGCTGAAACAGGAGAAGAGGACTCTGACGTTGAGTCTATCTCTTGTGCTAAAACTGGGATTCGGCTCTGCCGGAATACAAAAGGAGATTTAACTAAGTCCTTCTTAGATCGATGAGAATTCTCATTTTCTGAAATGCAGTGGAATAACTCTCCATTTCTGGGAGCATTTTTCTCTTTTTTGTCCTCCTGGTGCAAAAAAGTAGTAAGGGCCACTTGGTGGCATTTCAAGTCTTGGATACGGACTTCTTCCTTATCAGAATGAAAACCATTTTCCTGAATTGGTGCTATTTTGCTTGCCTGTCTATTAACATGTGATTTGGTAAGTCTGGAGGGAGAAAATTCTGATGTTTTAGGTGCTATTGACTTCAGAACCTCATCTTGACTTGGCACCAAACAGACGGGCCTTGGCTTTGATTCTTCAGCAGCTTCAGTATTCATTAGAGGTTCTTCCTCTGCAGATTTTGAGTTTCCTGGCAAAGAATTCTGTTCTTTGCTTAGCATTTCAATAGCATCCTCATAAACCACTGGAAGCCTTTCTTCCTCAGCCTCCTCTACAGGAATATTTTCAAGTTCTTTCTCTTCCTGTATCCCACTACACTGTTCAGGTAGGTCCTTTTGGCCACAGTCCAGGACGTTGACACATTCTTTGACAAGTCCTTCCCTGTCAAGCACCTCTTGGCTGATATTAAGTACCAAATCTGGTCTGCTGGCACTAGCTGGAAGTGCATCTTCTGTCACAACCAAACCTGGCAAACTTTCCTTTGGAGAGGAAAGTTCCACGGTGTGTTCCATAGACTGAGCATCCTGCTCTCTTTTCTCTAGCTGGTGGCCACAATGAAAGCTCTCTGAAGCAGACTGTGTGGATGCCACTGAAGGTCTGGGTATTGTTATCTGCATTGGAAAATTAGAGAAGGAAAAGGTGAGAAACTCAGGAACGTTATACAGATAACATTCTTTAAATAGCATTTTTGATTCCATGTCTTCAAGATACATTATATAATGGTTCCTATGAATCACAATGTTCAAATAATACCTAACTTCATAATTTACATCTAGATAATTAGAAAAAAAAATACTCTGTTATCCCAAGACAGAAATGTGTAACAGGTAAAAACAAATATAACCTCAGTGGAAAATGTTGCAGTTACCAAGTAACCCTCCTGGAAATGAGATCCAGCCTAACAGGCAGACTTTTTATTTATTTTACATTAGTTTGAATACTCTTAGATAAGTTGTATATGAACGTAAAATCTTTAACAAGTACACAACAATATTTTTAGACAAGTACAGAAGACAAAGAACACAGTGAGGTCCAGATTCAGGAACAGACTTAAATTTCAGTTTAGGCAGAATTTAGATACTTTGTTAACAAAACAATTAATAAAAAACTTTATTTACCTAATTAAATACATCCATACCCATAATACCTACACTTTTGTCCAGAAAAACTTTCCTGAGTACCCAAATTGTAGCTATTACCTTCCCTATAGAAGCTTATGCCTTGTTTTAACTAAGCAACCTGGTTAGGACATCTCCTTACCTAAGGTCATTAAGAGATCCACAAACTAAATATTCACACATCTAAATCCACTAATGGGTCTAATCCAATTGGTATGCTTAAAGCACTCCTAAAACCTATATATAGTATTGAGCCAGAGTCCCTTTGAAAAACAGTTGATTATGATGAGTGCTGCCTCTAGTACACAGCTTAATTGTTAGAGCACATGTCCAGGAAATGGGAAACCTGCATTCATGTCTCTCTCCACCTGAGGGACAAAAGCCCCCTTCCCCCAGTTCCCACCAAGTATGGACAAAATCAGAATGGAGTTGCTTCTCACCTTTCCCGTTGAAGTCAGGCCACTGCACACACAGAAACGCAAGAGTCACGAGGTCAGAGGGTGAGAGAGCACACACAAAAGCGAGAGGAGTTTTACCTCTATGGCCAAGGGAGGAACGCACTCTCATGTGAAGAGGAGTCCTAGATTCTGGTTTATACATATTGGATTGAGTCATTTGGTAAAATGTATAAACAGTAAAAAATCAAGGGGCTACCCTTACATCTTCCCCTACGTGGACAGAGAGTTCAGCTCCTTTTTTCCTTGTATTCTTTAGCCTCATGAATCTGACACAGTTTGAGTTTGTAATACTCAGCAGAAAGTGGACGACTGGAGTCTGGGTTTGGTCATAAAGACTTTCTCGATGCACTGATGGTAGAAGAGACAACTAGTGGTAGCCTATTTCCAGTGTTGCCAGGATTCTGCTACATTACAAGACAGATTTCACTTGACTTTGTTGCAGAAATTACACATGCTGCTGAGCTTAATGGGCTTTTGCAAGAGCTAGTATATTGGTATTACTGGGTGGTAAGAAACCAAGCTCATCTGTCAGGACCCATAACAACTTATACTGTGTACTCGAACTTTACAAATATAGAACAACTCTCCAAAATAAGAAATGGGAACTGACAGTTAAGGAGATATACTCAGATTTCCCATGAGAGTATAATAGCTTCACTGAAATTTTTGCTGATTTCTTTTTTTTGCATTTTCTTCATAGTCCTGTATAATAAAATTTCCATCATTATGGGTGCACATTTACCTCCATGAAACACAAACATTCAACTGATATTATAAACAGTTCACTAGAACAAAACATGAAACAGAAATCACAGGCATAAAGCTGAATTAAAGAGAGGGCAATTATTTATGTTAAAGAAATTATTTCTATACTATAGAATGTATTCTGAACCTCTCTAATTTACCTAATGCAGTTTTTGGACCTTAACCTAAAAATGTGGAATCATATTTTTTGAGAAATTTGGAATAAAATTTGGAGAGAAAGATTTTCTTAGTTTTATAAGTAGGATTAGCTGTCAGGCTACAGAAAGTGGTATCTTTCACTGGGGAAGGGAGAAGAGCAGAAATGTAAGATAACTGAACTCTTGTTTTCCCAAGTAGACCTAAGCTGTCTGTAGCATCTTCCCCAAGTTGAGACTTATTGAAATAGGAAAAAAAAAACCAAAACCAAAACCCAAACCAAAACAAAAAAAAAACCACTGAGACCTGCAGCAAGAAGCTACTTTTTGTCTCCCTGATAATTTGTTTTCAAGTTTGGGCCAATACAGTCTCTTCATGTTTGCTGACTTAAAATGGTACATGGAGAAACAAACTGAAGTTACTTAGTTTCGGCAAAACAGTCCTCCTCATCTCCTCTTACTCTCAGTCTGGGTTCTTTCCTCTGAAAGAAACACTACTTCCCTTTTGAGTTAGAGAAGTCTTTCTTACTTCAAAAGCTTTCTTGTGAGAGAATCCAAGCACATCAGTTCAACTACAGAAAGAACAGAGGAAGTAGAATTTTTTTAAAAAGCACCTTTCCATGATTAGGTCAATTAGTGCCTAAACCTTGAGTGTTAAACAAAAATAATTTAGCAAGAACTCTGCACAGAAAGGAAAAGGGATAAAACTGGAGAAAAAATTAAGAAAAAAGGTCTAGGAAACAGGGCAGCTATTCCATAGGTTTCCATACATCTCTAGGAAGTTGCTCTAAGGCAACACATCTCCAGGTATCATACATTGAAGGACTCGCTTTCATATGACAGAGGAACATATTTTGGCCTGTCACACAAAAATCATCAGATCTCTTAGAAATTATCTAATGGGAAAATGGGTGGGTTCAGGAAATTTTAATGCAATATTGTCCTTGGAATAGCAGGTTCAGATTTTGGAGAGATCACTTGGGCATTTGCTGTCCACTCAGCTCTGTCTCCAGCTTGTTTCAATACCTTGTTCAATACCAGGGCTGCAGACAGAGTCTCCAAAGTAAGGAAATCTGGTAAAATATTTCCTTTTTCAATCTTTTCACTTGATGAGCTAGTCTGGTTGCCAATTCAAATAACACGGGAATAAAAAAACCCAGAGTTGTCTTCCACATATCTGAAGAAGGATGGCTTCCCTTAGAATAGAATGGTTCTGGTGTCCTCTCAATTTTCAGAGGTAAGACAACCTTAGTTATTTGCTTTTAGGAGGATGTTTATCTTCTTGGTACATTTCCAGAAGGGCTGAAATTGCATTTAAATCCTCCTTTGCTCAAATATGTTTACATGGAAACTCTCTTTTCCTTGTGACCTCTCTCTCATATGTCAATTCTTTCTTAGGTGAAGCCACCTCTGATCTGAAATCTATTTACATTTTTCAACAGACTTCATATCCTTTGCCACATCTGGAGACAGAATTTCCTAGTCTTTCAGGTCTATCTTGGCCAACCCAGATTCAACCCTTACACCCAAGAAATAGAAGAGTAAGCTGTTGAACAACCTACAATACAACAGGCAGGAGCTATTTGTGAAAGAAAAACATTGAACAAGTGGAAGAAGGAAAAGGATACTGGATGACTAAGTATCATCAAAGACTCGGTACTACTGAGTAGTTCACAGTTTCAGAAATGGCTTTTTGAACACAGTGTTCACTAACAAACAAAAGTTTGCTTTCTCAGATGGTCAATAAACCTCTTACTAGTCTTCTCAAAGCACAAGAATTAAATTATATCCCCGTTGGGCTTGACATTTCACCTATATGTGCAAGAAATTTAAATGGGTAATCATGCAGAAGTGCTTTTCATGCTAGGGCCGCTACAACTTCAGGTGCAGCTTTAAGAGAGAAACAAAAGAGCAAGGCCAATTTTAAAAAAATCTGGGAATGTGTATGAGAAAACAGAACTTGTATAGAACGGAACTCTGTTAAATCATAGAATCATAGAATGGTTTGGGTTGGAAGGGACCTTAAAGATCATCTAGTTCCAACCCCCCTGCCATAGGCAGGGATACAAATGCTTTCATCTGGAAGAATTTGGATGTAATAGCCAATTACTGAAGAAATGGAAGAAGCTTGTAGATGATCCTCCTAAGGCTCCTTAGAAGATTTCTTTGGGTAAAGCATCAGCTTCTCTACAAGGCCAGCCACTATAAATACTTCATGATTCCATGATTCACATGCAGAATTATAAGTAAAAAGACTGGAGGAAGTTTGGAATCCCTTAAAACAATTTTAAAAAAATATATATATAATCCTGTAGCCTTAATTATCTCATAAATAGTCTTCTCGCTTTCTTGTCTGTGAAACCTTGCAACAGAGAAGTCATAATCAAGGAGTCTGAGGCGGGCTGATCCTGAGACATGCAAAATACACCCATTTAAATTATCATTTAGTCTAATTCAGGGACTATTAATTGTTCAATACATATCTAGTTACAAAACAAATAATACCTGGCCTAATATGTAAAATTAAAAAACCCCATCATAATCATAAATAATCCTCATACTTTCTTTTCTTCTGCCACTAATTAAAATCTTATCCTATGAGATTCTATGGCTAATCACGTCAATTTTGTAAAACACTGAACCATCTAAGAAGAAAAATGTGGGGAATAGAATTTAAAATATGCTGCCTCAGCTATAAACTGTTATAAATGGTTATAAACTGTTATAAACTGTTATAAACAGTTATAAACTGATAACCAGTTTGTAACACTATCTACCCGATTATCGCAATTCCCATACTTCAACAGAAGTTATGTGATAGAGCAGATTACTGAAAATGGCTGAGACAATATATGGAACAATGAATTTGAGGTTCTCCTTTCACTCCAAAATATTTGAATGAAATTATTACCATCACAGTCTTGAATCCTTTGTCCTTCCCTAAATAATTTCTTAATTCCTTTCTGATTTCTCAAATTAGCACTTGACTGAGACAAGACATTTGACTGCATTTTCTTTGAGAAACTTTACAAGATGGTGAGAGGGATGTTAAGAAGGAAAAAGAACAAAACAACATCAACAACATAAATATCTCTTGGACATCCTTTATGACATCTGACAAACTTTCCTCCCTTTAAACCTTTGACAGGCTGCAATAGCAAGTGATATGCTTGGAAGAAATCCTCTGTGAACATATACAGCAAACTGCAGTGCATACAGCAGTGAAATACTGAGTTTTGGTCTGCAAAGCTGCTAAGTCTGAAAGATCTAAAGGTGTGAATATGGATTATTGTACAATACCAGCAGGTAAACATCTGACCTCTCAGCCATAGCTTCTTCCCTCCACTCATGCTGTCTGCTGCTTCTGCAAGCATGTCAAGTGCTGTCAGGACTTCAGGCCTCTTAGAAACATGGTGTGCAGATTTGATGTTCAGCTAATCCTGTCATTATTTGTAACTTCTCACATTAATAAGCCATTATCATATTACTTGGCATTCTGAAGACACTTTACCTAATCAGTTTACTCTTCAGAACTTCTTTCCTACCTTAGTAAAGTTTGTGTATCTATGAGAACAAACCCCATGTAGCTTTTCTCTTCTCACTGCTTTTCTTTTTCATCTATCGTTAGCTCTATCACCTACCAGGAATATGACCAATGTTAGTATGAGTCTGCAACTTCTGCAATACCAAACCACCTCCCTGAATCTTTCCAGTTCACCAGCTTCCTCTTACTTCATGATTTTTTCTTTACTTCTGTCACTAAATTTCGATTTCCTTGCACAACTATATGCCTCTGCAAAGAAATCTGAACTGCAGTTTGTATGAAAGCGTAAAGGGTATGTCCTGTAACTTGTAAAATTTTTCTTGAGTTCCACAGAGACAGTCTTTTTCTAACAAAGAAAGCATGAATTTGCCTTAATACACAGTTCAGAGATGTGAAAAAATGGCAACTGAAGCCTATTTCACCTTCCCATCTCATGCTATTATTTCTCTCTTTACAGAAACTGAATTCCTACCTTACCATGGTTATTTTCTGAAGTCACAAAAAACCTAGAGATTAAGGACTATTGCCAAGAAGCTTGACCACTTGGAGACTTTTTCTCTGGAAAGTTGGAAACTACTGATTCCATGAGGATTGTGGTTTTAGTAACAAAGCCAGTGAGTTCATATCACACTTTAAGTAGCACAATATATTCAGTATTTCTAAATCTAGATTTTATAAAACATCTAACAATCTTCAATAGGAGGTTAATTAGTTCTCCACGAGAGGTTATGTTCAAGTATACTTAGGTACTCAGCTAAGAAGCAAAATAAAACACTACAAATTAGAAGGTTCCTCCTCTAACAGAGGACACATTAAGTATGAAGTGACATTATTTTTTAATTAACGGTGCAACCATTTTTGGTATATAAAATGCAGTTAAAATATTTTCACAGTTATTATTATCATAGCTAATAATGATGTAAGCATCTTTAAGCAAACCTCACTTTGTTTCATCAGCTAGCTGTGAGAAATACATTAGTATATACTTTTCGAACTTTAGAAACAATTTTTACTACTTTTGAATGATCTTTTTGAAGCTAAGCTCTATATTAGTATCTGTCCCTACAGAGAGAATACCTGCAATTTTCAGAAACAATAAAAACACAGGCTAATAATTCCTCAGGAAACCCCTGAACTCTCATTTTCAAAGCCACATTATACCTTGTTATTAAGGACCAGTACTTTTTTCTAAAACAGTATCTTCTTTGAAAAATTCATTTGAAATGCTCTATTCTAAACCCAAGTTCAATCCAAGTAAATAGTCCTGCTTTGTCATGAAAAAAAGACATACACAGAGACTCTCAATCACATAAAAACTGCTTTTATGCATAATAGCAGTGGGGTCTGGCTACTACTGTTTAGATTAATTCTGAATATTCCTCTCCAATATATCAATTCCAATAAAGGGTCATCATGAAGTATCAGGTAATTCATACACAAGATCTGCCTTAATACCCATGTACAGATTTCAACTATGTCATTTTTTTCTGTTTGTATCTGATTCCTATGAGCTACTGTCTAATTTTAGGTTACTGTTGTGCTATACTTATGCTTCAGTTTTGCTATATACACTATATTTTTGATTTTTTGTAAAGGTACAAGTATCTTTCATATTCAAACAGCAACATTCTAAAAAAAAGCTCCAACAGCACATTAAAAAAAACAAACCAAAATTGAGGCATCCTGACTTCTGGTCCTCCAGTCAGACAGTGAATCCATCCATTTGTATGTTGTAATAACTTAAATCCAGTTCTATCCAGTTATAAGATTGGCACTATATTTGCACGTTGCCCACAGTTGTGTTATGCTCACAAGGGAGAGAATCTGCGAACACTAGAATTTCCATGGATGAATCAAACATACCAGAAGAACTGATGAAACCATGCAAGTGTAATTTTAATACAAATTCTAATTTCAGCAGGATTAAAATTACCATACACGTAAAATTTCATTTTCAAACTTGAAGTCCAGATTAAAAGTTTCTTAAAATCTCTCCTCAAAATTTTCAGGATCTGTTTGAAAGCATTATGGGTTTGCTCATGCCCACAGTGCGCTACCACCAACAGTAGTTGTAATTCACATAAAGAACTAGCTGCTTTCAGTTTGCTTATAAACATGCTTAACAGGTATCCTTTAGAGAAGACAGACCTAGAGATAGGAGTCTTATCTATACTAAGGGTCTTTCTCTTTTCTTACAATGTTTTTTTTATTTATTCTCTCCTCTGCACACAAGGAGAGAATAAAAAAAATCTTTGCAGACACAAAGATGCGATTAGAATCCAGCTTATCTTTTAAAAACAAAATACCTAAAACTTTTGGCAGCCTGTTACGTTACATAGTTTTGCTTCTGTGAAGAGGAGTGATGATAAATGTAAAGCACAGCTCCATGAAGTAGTAACAACACAGCTGATTCCATCCAAGCACTCAAGTGATCTACAGTATAATACATGTTCCCAGTAAGGTGTTTAAGCTCCTTAAAAATACTTACAAGGGCACTATCAGTTTATTCTGATCCTGTTTTGGTTGCTAGCCTGGTATTATTATGATTGGATATATCAACAAGGTAGTGTCACTTTAGCCAATTTCTGAGCTCTTTACATATATCATGTTCTGTGTTTAGAAGCTGCCTGAAAGTAGTCAGAGCAGCTATACATTTGTGGCTAGGTAATAAGTAAACACATCTACCTGTGGTTCATGTAGAGCAATAGTGTAGAATTGCCAAATACTAGAAATGTTAATAATAATTTGAAACAACCAGTTTTCAAAAATTACATAGTGGTAGCTTAGAAATACTAGACCTCCACTTAGTGCTTGTCCTAATTTTAGTGGTTTCCCTATTTTAAAAAGTTATCTCTTCCTTCCATATGACAGATCTATCTAACCAGGAGAAAATGCTAAGATGCTGATAAATTCACAAACTCCAAATAAAGAATTTTTTTCCCTGTAATTCTAGTTGGACTAGTATCATATGCGATTTTAATGATAGCAGACAAAAGATTTTAAGAGAAATATATCTAAATTAAAGATTATCTTATGGATGATATTACAGATAATATCTGCAATTATATATATATACACTATTTATTATATTAATTAGATCGATTATACCTTAACTACATGAGAAATAATCATTAGTCCTTGGGCATTATGCTCTGAATTGTAACCACCCATTTATTTCAAGAAGATTACTGTGCGAATTGTCATCACAGAAACAATTGTTGACACCAGAGTTGATCAGGTCTCCGTGGGAAATCCCACAGACCATTTAGCTTTCCTGAAACATCTTTCTTCATTCTATGCTAATGAAATTATGATGCTAGAAAAATGTACTAAATCACGTATGTTTAGGATAAGATTGACATTTAAAAAAAAAAATTTAAAAATTTGACCATTTCAGGTTCAGACAATAGATGAACCACGTGGTTATGAATTTTGGGAATCTTAAAATTACTGTGGATTCCAGAAAACATGAACATTAAAAACAATTAATATCTTTTTATAGGGGTTTTTTTTCCTACACAATCAGTGTATGTGGATGCTATTACCAAGGCTAATTTATTGTCCTGTGACCTTCACTATGACTTTTCTGCTGCTTCTGATAGAGAAACCTGCAGAAGGAGAATGGCCAAGAGGGTTCTAAATCAGGGTCACTAAAAATGCATGTGTTCTCTACAGGCAACACATTATTTGAAAAAAATTAGAGGTTCATACCGACTGCTTGTCCTCAACTGTTAATTCCTTAATTTACAACTTGGAAAGTTTCCACTGAAAGCACAGCTAACCTAACATACTGTAATTTTTAATTCTTCTTTACACCAAAGGCAGATGTGAAAAAAGCATGCCTGAAGAATTTCTCTCCTTCAGACAAAAGACCCTACTAAGCCTTGGAGGCAGCATTTAGATTTCTATGTATCAAGCAATTGCCTCTGCCACTTGGATAAAAGCAACAAATAGAACTTTTTACTTGTTTGCATTAGAAAGAGAGCGTGTAGATGAAAATTGTTCAAGAAACTTCATTATCAATATAAAATCCAGTGGCTTAAAAGACTGGGAGTAACCCGTGAGCTTATGTGTGTCTTCCAGACATCCTCTTTTTTTCTTCTAAAATAATGCTTCCTGATATTCCCCATCCTATGTATTTTTGTATGAAAAACCTACGTACTCCAGAGAAACTTACTAATGAAGAAAATAATGACACTGTAGCAGTGATCACATGTGGATTGCCTTTCAAGAACCTAACAATAACAACTGAAAACAGTAAGAATTCTGAATCTGAGCTTGCCTTTGAATCTGGTCATAAGCATTATCAAACACTTTCACCAATGATGAGTGAAAGCTGCAACATCACAGAAACTGATTATAGCCTGAAAAGGTTATAATTTATTGAAAAATTAACAGTTATTAACAGTTACCCTGTCATGAATGAGATGGTATAACTCCTGCACATTTCCTCTACTTAACTAAATCAAACCTACTGTGTATGAAACAGTTCCTCTAGCTGTGAGCTGGACTAAATCCTTGAAATTTCTACCTTGATTAAACCCAATGTTGTAAATGGTATTAGCAGCCTCTTGGGAAAAACCTAACTTAAACCTCATGCTGATTCGATATAGTTTCCATCAGGATAGGGAACAGGGGGGCATAACAATTCTGTAAACCCTGAAATCAGAACCCTTTTTGCTACAGCCAACTTTAACCATGGCAGCAGTAAAAAACCAGACTTGCTGAACAGAGAAAAGCTTTTCCCTCTTTTCCTTCCAGGACACATCTATTTGATAATGTACCATGTCTTGAAACTGAAATTCTGAAGAGGATTTTGGACAAATATATCCACTCCTGACATTTTTAATGGATAGATACAATGCTAAACCAGTTTTAACTAGCTGAATTAGGCAATCCTAATGCACATGACAACTTCAAGTTAATGCCACTGACAAATTAAAAATAATTTTAAAAGAACACTGTAACAAGAGAGGAGCATCTTTGGGGTTTTGTTTGTTTATTTGTGGTTAAAAAAGAGATTGTTATATGTGAAAACCAATGTAAACGGTCATCTCTTGCTATTGCAGACTAGTGAAACCTGCCAAAATTAGTTCATAAAAAATGGCAAAATTTACAACATTTACGTGCAGTCCTGGCTCATAAACCTAAAACATCCAAAATAAAATGACAATTATAAGGGATACGCATTCTTTCTCTAAATACCCCTTGAACATGTCAAGAAGTCTTACCTTATTCTTCCATAGGTCCCTGAATTCCAGTGAGATGCTTAAAAATTAAGGTAAATTTTTCAACTCAGATCAGTATATTATTTCTCGTCTTTGATATGAATATGAATATGATGGTTTGCATTTCCATAGCATCTTGTGTGGGAAGATTTCAGAGCATTTTGTAACTAATAATATAATTATATAACTACAAAATAATTTTTTAAATGTTTCAGTAAGGTAGATTGAGAAATTAAGACATAAGAAGAAATATATGTATAAGTGCTAACTAATTCCAATTGCTTAACCTGAGAGACACAGATTATCCTTTCCTAACACAATGAATAACCACAAAATCATTAAATTAAAATTAGCCGTCTTGTACATATCTCATTAAGCACATTAAAAAAATGAAAATATGCCAGAATGACACACAAAACTGGAATCCACCTTTGTTAAGGGATGAATCTTATTCTATAGCAGACAGTTCAGAAGTATTCTAGATGGCTGCCATAGCTAGAAGAGGTGATCTCTATCTTATTGAAGAACTAGCGCTGAGAAACCATAGAGATCAAAATCTGAGGTCACTGATTTTTACTGTTTGTCAAGACACAGTTACACATTTAGCACAATGTCTACCTAAGCAATCTCTTCATACACAGTCCTGGCCAGTAGTTGCTGCACTCACATCACCTTTTCCATTGACCTCACACAACACTCTATGCAGTCCTCTAATGAACAGAGTTCAGAGAACTTATCTGGCTGAAAAATTCACAGAAAGAAAGAAAAAGGTTATGTTTCAAGAGGATTTGCTGTACAATTTGACCATGCTATAGAGGAAAAGGATGCTAACAGCACTCTGCCCCACTCTTCAGATTCAACTACAGTCAAAGAATTCATTCTGGTTTTTGTCAGCTCTAATGCTGCCAGACTCTTTTTTTATGCTGCAAGTTGAATAACTAAGGAGAGTTGAAGCAAAATACTCCAATTCTCTTCCATAATATACATATGGCAAGAGAGGAGTTCTCTTTATCAAACAAATAAAGGTAGTCCTACATCCTATACCATCTCTGCACTAGTGAGCAGAGAATATACAGAAATTTCATGACCTCCTCTATCTGATGTCAAACTAGAGGAAGGTGGGTTACAGTTCCTGAACCCTCACTCATCAACAATCAGGAAAGAAAATCCCTTTGCTTGATTTTAGGAACAAATGTATAATTTTTGATTTTTTGATAAGTGAAAATAAATTCAACAGCACAGATCCCTGACTTCTGCAATTTGTTAGTTATGAACACTGAACCAAATTGCAAACAGCAGGAAATACACAAAAATATATTCAGTACCAAATATTTATACAGAATAATATAGAATGACATTAAAATTCTTTTTAATATTTAACTGGAGAAAAGCTTTAGGTTATCAACATGCATATTCATCTTTCATGCTGCTGGAACTTCTGGCTTGCTAAGTACCTAACATTACTGCACTGTAGAAAAGAGAAGGACTTGCAAAAGTATTTCAGTTCTTCAGTGAGCCATAAAGTACACAAGGCCTTCATTGTTGGAATGAACTAAAGAACCACGTGGCTGTAGTTTCCATAGCAAATGAAAACCTGGAAGTTAAATTCTCAGTCAGGACTTTCAAAATCACAGCTTGAAAGGGAACACAGCAGTCATGGACTTACCAGGTAAAAAGAAGAGGCTGAGAATGCTACATATAATCCTCACTCCACTCAGTAGCAGCACCTGGCACAATACCAATTCTTTTTCACATGACAAGAAAGTATATCACTTTGCAGACCCTATTAATATTGCAGCTGTATTCATTTGTTGGGTACTAAGGAAGCCAGAGAAGACCCTCTGTGCCAACCTACTTTCTTTGAGTATTGTTATCAGTTTGCTAATTATAGCTGCAATACATTCTGATTGGAAAATTTAAATCATAGATATACAGGCAAAAAAAAATTAGGTCATTTTGCACCCTGGGTAACAAACTAATCCTGAAAAATACTGAAGCTTAACTTTTAATGAGTTAATTTCTCCTAAGTCCTTTTCCCTAGTCAATACATCAGTCATCATGGAGAATGTGGTATTTTGGTATCCCATCAAGTTCACTACAATGAACATCTGGGAGCTACTGTTTGTCCGTTTCCATACATCAAGCGCAAAACTATTTTTTTATGTTCACATAAAAATCAGCCAGGAGTTGCAGGAAAAAAACCACTGCTTTTTGGTTTAACAGACAAAATACTGACATAAGTACACTAGCTACTTTGTTTGCCTTGTTACCACTCACCACTGATCCTATGGAAGTTTGAAAGAAGCTAATGTTGATGGATTACTTTTAATATCAATACTCCTGTGCATGCTTCACTGAAAAATACGTTGGAAATAAAAAGGCAACACAAACTATAACCCAAATGAAATATTAATGGTAAAATGATGATGATATGTTACGGTCTTATGCATTAATGCTATGTCATACTGCTTTACCAGTCAATGCAAGCTCACGCTGCTTTGCAAATCTCAGTATTTTTGTGACTAATACACAAATTATGGTTAACTTTAATTACAATTCTAAGCCTTCATCTTTTTCATATTGTAATGAAACTGGAAATACAAAACTATGAAAAGTCCACTTTCTCTAGTGACATTTTCCACTAGTTATCACCCCTGATAATCCCATCTTCGCTTTCTATACTGCAAGCAGTGGAACAATTCATTAATTGTTCATTCCCAAAGTAGCAATTTGACTATCTCTAGATCTTTTCTTCTCACATTAAAATCATTTAAGGTAGTCCAAATTTTAATATGTGTTCCCAATTCAAAATCCATCTGGTACTGATTACAGGAACACCTTAAAAAAAAAAAAAAAAAAGAGAGAAGTGGGACGATATATCTTCCTCAGAGAGTATTCCTGACTCTGTTCCTGAACAAGATCCATTCTTATTCCCTAACCTGATCTTTCAAAATATTTTTTGAAATATTGAAGGATGTTGTGTATAACAGTATGACTAGCATATGCCTACTACCGGACTGTGCAGAGCAACTAAAAATTTTGAACTTTGCAGATGACTGCTACAGTGCAGTCACTTTCATGAAGACAAGGCTTATTCACCTGCTGAAGTTGTGCTTTTGAGATGCGAATGACAGGGGGGAACTTGTTGCCACAGGGAATGACAGGAAGCTGCCTACGACCAGTTGAGCGGGAGGAAGAGGAGTGGCTCTCAGCTGATTGACTCCTTGGTAAACCAGCCTCTTTCAGAGGGTCCGAGTGGATGGATAGATAGGCTATAGGGCTCATGGTGCGGAGGATGGGACTTGAAATTCTTGGAGTGGAGAAATGCAGCATATGAGATGAGTTGAGCTGTGAGAACAACATGGCAGGGAAGAAAATAAAGTTTAAAAATCAATATTTTAAAAATTCTTGTTTATGTCTTGCCTATATGCATTTTCTTAGAAGACCATATTCACAACTCCCTCACAGGCTAAAAGCTGATAATTTAAGAGGTATCTTAAGTCTAATCTTCACATTTTCCATTCATTTTTAAAAACCCAGTATCAAAATCAAAAGTGAGCATCCTTTCTTTAGCTGGCTCCTACCTTCAGTCAGTCAGTCAGTAACAGTCAGGGGCAAATTTAATAAACTAACACAGTCTGTTCCAAGGACATTGCATATACAAACTAGTTGATTGTTGACTGGCCCTTGCAAATGCTTAGCACATCCGTGCAACGACATTGTTTTCTGAGCTGACTATATTTTTAGCATATACACCCATTGCAGGCTTTACAAATGTGACTGTACAACTACGGCTATAGCAGCGTATACTAAAAACCGTAGCTGACAGGATTAATCAGTAAGATTAGTACTAAATAATTTTGATGAAATTTCTCAAATATGGGATTGAACTAGAAGGATACACTGGCCTGGAGAATCCATGAACAATTGCTTCATCTTGAACTACTTCACTAAAGCATTTAGAAAAGAGGGGGGGGGGGGGGGGGGAAAGAACCAAAAAAAAGAACAGAAACTGTAAAGTCAAAGTGTTCCAAACTAATAATTTTAGAGAAAGTACTTTTTCAAATTGGTTACTGATGATTCTAATAAACCTATAGCTTTGACATACAACTCTGAAAGCAACTGATTCTTTGCAAGACCTTTTCCAGCATTGAATAAATATCTGATGGTGACACATCTAAATACCTGTAGATCAGATTGATATATACAGTTCGCAAATCTTTGTTCCAAGTATATTTAGACAAAATCACGAAGAGTAGAGATATGGAAACTTTTTGCAAGCTTCATGAAGGTGATTTTCTGTTTCCTGCCATGGTATTTGCAATTCTAATCTGTATTCCTTGGAAACAGAGAGCACCAATCAAGCATTTCAGTTTCCAAGGAAAAGGTATTTTCAATTGTGTCAATCCTAAAGCTTCAGTTCCCATAACACGTAGCTGTCTCTCAACTGGAAAAAAATAGTATTTCCAGTGTCTCATAAAAGCAACAACTGAGGATAGAAGGTACAAGAAAATTAAATTACTTAGAACTTGGTAATAAATAGAAAGT
>NW_008795128.1:7242359-7245940 GCF_000699145.1 Aptenodytes forsteri
AGGATAGGATATATATACATATATATATATATATATATGGTATTAGGTTGTCAACCGAGTGTGACCAGAGTAAACTGTTGTTCAATTTAAACTGAAGATGAAAATGGAATTAGCTGTTACATATTGGATTACTTCAACTCCATTATTATTTCTTTGCAACATACATTTGCCAAGCAGATATTTCAGCAAAGTTTTGTGCATGCACTGTATGGAGTTCACTGCAATTCAATAAAAACACAGTAAATTAACAAGGCCATGGTTCAACAACACAGCAAGTCCAGCTTTAGGCTCTTAGTACCAGATCAAGGAAAAGAAAAATAGAGCTGTATGATGCAAAGTGCTGCTCCAGTATAAATTCACCATTAGTCTAGATCAGTTCAAATTCTTTTGACAGATTAACTTCATACCAGCAGATATTACAGCAAATCAGGTACTGTCTGTCCTCCTGCAGCCAAAGTCAACATAAAGCCATTATGAAAGCATAAAGTCAGCATATATACCCTAGCATGCTCTGAATAGTTCAACAGAAATGTGACCATGTGCCCATGACTGAGCCAGATCAAACTGGTATTTGCTGGTAGCACACAGAATCTGTATTACAACTGGAAAACCATGACTGATAACCCGAAAATTAGTTCTCCTACCTGCAGTTTTTTTTCATAATAGATAGCATAATTTGCTGTAATTTTTTATGCCTGAAACTTCCTCACCCCCAGGCCAATAATTTACATATTTTTCTCTCTTATTTTTTGAGTTCAGGTTTCCTTCCTGAACTGCTTCAACTTTACACTCTTATTAGAATACTGATGCTGTGTGAAACAGGTAAGAAATTATATTATCATCAATTACAGGAAATGCACGTACACACACAATTTCAGGAAGAACATTTATCTACAAATGGAAGGACTGCAGACCAGCAACTTCTTCCCTTCAGGAGAAAATAAAATTATGGGTGAGTATATGAACCTTTAGTTTCTCATACAGAAACATCATTGCTCCTACTTACTACTTAAATAGTGAGCAATAAAGCCCTGAAAGAAATAAAGAAGAATCATCAAAGTAAAAATGAAAAATAAAAAAATACATAAAACAGGAAAACTGTTTTATTCATTCACCATTGAAGTAATTGCTTGCATATTTAACAAACCTATCAGAATAAGCTCAAAGAACATAATTCATCATACATTCTCCTGAGTGATAGTGAAGCAGGTCACTAGAAATCCATATGGGAGATATATTCATAAGCACAATGACCATGAATGCTGACATGTCCTAGAGTTAAAACTGTTTGAGATGAGTAAACTGTTTTGAAAATTATATTAAGCTATTATACTACTATAATTTCAACATCTATTTTTAACCCCTTTTAGTAACACTTCAGTCATTTGATTTATGGTCCTAAACTTACATTCTTGGATCCAAGCCTGCTCATAGTAACTGGTGCAATATAATTAAATCAGCAGAAAAGTAAAAGACAACCCTTTGCCCATTATTTGTATTGTCAGGAAAGCGCTGCCTAAATAAAATGACTAAAGAACAAAAACATTTGATCCACAAACAAGGACTGCATTCAAAGAACAGTTTCCAGTGGGTAAATGCTTTGAGGGAGAAAGAAAAGGACTCTACCAAACAGCTCCCTAAGGTCACCAGGACTCTGGAATAGAGAGAACTACTGTATGAAGAGACATAATATATAGTCTCCCTGTGAAGTGACTAGGACACTCACCTATAAGAACAGCTAGTTTCTGGTACCCACCTCAAGGAAAATTTAAGTTTTTAACTTCTTTTAATGAAGTGGAATACCATCAACGAAGGACAGAAAGAACAACTCACCCCAAATATCCTCCTGGGCTTTGTCTGGCTTTCAAGGGCTAATGAAGTAGATGGAATACTACCACAAATTGCCATCACAGTTGGAATAGACACATTGCATAGACACACTCTGTACCCAGTTTCTAAATCAGCCAAATAATTTTCTTTATTCCCAGTTCAGTTTATATTTTCAATTCCACATGATTCACCTTCGAAACAGCAAGTTCCTTCCTGCCATTCATCTTGCCCTCACAGAACTTCTTGCCCTTCCAGGATAATATAAACCATATTCATTTCCCCCATTTTTTAGTTCATGACAAATATCCCTTACCTGCTTGCAAAACCAAAGTAAAATATAATCTCACCCCAGTGTCTACTTCAACCAGTATTTCTTCCAATACATCCTATAATTAATTGACCTTGTTTATAACTATTTCTGCTCCCCTGCTCAGAAGCTTCTTCCTTTCCAGATAAAGATATTGTCCATTACTTGCACTGTAGTATATGATAGTTATATCACCTCTACTTTCAGTTTTAAGTAAAATAGCTATTTCCCCAAAAAGAGCCAAGTTTGTATAAAGTGGGATAGTGTATTTGCATACAAAATTGCAAGCTGTTTTTTAATGGCTTTCGAAAAAAAGCCCACCTGATAATTAGTATTTTGTACAGGACTAAGTGTTGCTCTTTCTTGTCTGTTCTACTAAAATACAAAAATTGAACAACTGAAAACAACTGAGCAATTTAAATTAATTTTTCACCTTTACAAGTTTCTAGCCCATCAAAAACTCTTTCATGCAACTAATATTTCAACTTAAATCTCAAAAATCTTCTGTCATTTAACACAGTTCTGTATTTTGAATCATGCAAAATGAATCTTTTATAAACTACGTAACTCACGAAGTATGATATCTAAATATAATCTTGTATGAAAGATACCATCTTGCATTTTCCATGAGAACTTAGGTGTATTTGAAATTTTACTGTACAGCTATAGTTAATTACACTGAGTAGTTCATTTTCACCATAAAGGATATTCCACGCCTTATAATAAATGAGTGGTTGGTGACAAGTTTCTTTTTCTAATGAGCTGGCTGTAACTTTCATAAAAATTGGTGGTAAGTGAAGAAGTACAGCCAGGTTTCTTGGCTCAAAGGAGCTTGAAAGAATTGTCCTTTATATCATAGATGACATAATATCTACTGAGAAAAGGGGAGAAATAAAACCAGGAGCTGATTCCCAATCATTTAACCATTAATCTCACTTCCTCCTTAAAGCCAAAGAAGTCTTTGTTTAGAATCAGTGACAGAGGAGAAAAAAAGTAAATGCTCAAAACCTGTGCAAATGAGAATTCTTTAGAAAAGATAGAGAAACACAAAAAGAAGAGGACGCAATGGAAGCAATCTGTCTTAGTGAAGAGAAAACTCTGGGAGCAAAGCAGTATTTGCAAAATTATCTTGGAAGTGAGAAGTAGCAACAATTTGTAAAAGCCGACAAGTTGTTTGTAAAAGAACCATTAGAAATTTTAGAAGAAACAGGAAGAAACAAAGGGAATTCCAAAAGAAAACACTACACCATGACGGTGAGAGCAAGTAACTCTGTTTCTTTAATTTCAGCCATTTAGGCTTTTCCTGGAAGCCTACTGTGCTACAGGAAACATTGTAGCACAGTATTTTACATATTCGTTGTAAGTTGATGTTTATGTACTGCAAATATAATAAACATATATTTGCATGTGTATCTCTTACCGATTAGGAATCGCTGCGTAAGGA
>NW_008795128.1:7245977-7265576 GCF_000699145.1 Aptenodytes forsteri
TAACACGAATAACTCGGGAATATTTTCACACAGTCTTACAAGTTTTCAGCTTCATCTACAGCAGCAAAGTAGCAAAAAAAATATATATTTTTTTTTTTTTTTTTAATTGAGGCCCGTTTTGGGGCTCATACCTGCAGAACTAATAGCCACTTCCATAGGAGAATGTAAACACTCATGTAACAGAACATGGAAGATCATTCCTCAAGAATCAAGTCCCATATCTGACGAAACTAGGAATTTCTGCTACACTATTGTATTTTAGTCATTGCCTTTTCCCTTACTATCTCCTCATATAATTCTGAATGAAGAGAGGTTCAATAAAACAGTGACCGTTTCTCTTACCGGAGTGATTGCTCCTTCTGCTTGAGCTTCCATAGGACTTGTAGGGGTGGCTGCAAGAAGCTGTCCAGCAGCTCCGGACAGAAGTTCCAATTTATCTGTAAGCTGTTCAGAAGCAGCAGGATGACACTCCATGGCTAGAACAAACTCCACCCCTGAGGTTTGGTTCTTGGCATGGACACTGCTTCCTGCCCAACTACCCTGTCTGGGCTGCTCTTCTGGAGGGGTCTCCTCTAGAACTTGTAGTACCTCCGGCTCTTCATCTGAGGGACTTCCAGTCGCTTTGTGCCCTAAAGTCTCATTTGTCCTGAAGTCCTGCAAGTCCCGTTCCTTATCTATAATCACCCATTCCTTAGAATCAACCTCCTGCCTGCAGGAGCTTAAGTTGACAGCTACAAATCCATTGCTAACACCACCATCAACATGTTCTGGAGAACTAGCTGACACAGGCTTTGAAGCATCTGGAAGATATTCTTCATCATAGTGCCAAACATGGTCCATGCGGGCAGTCACAGGAGCCGGAATGGGTGTTTTCTGAGAAAGAGGAGGAACAGCAGCAACAGGAGTCTCTGCCGCAGCATTCAAGTCTTTCTGCATCTTCTCCAAACTTAAGAAAAGAAGTTAATATCTGAATTAGTTAAGAATTAATTAAATAATGTAAGCTACATTTGAGTTTTTTCAGGAAAGGAAAACTAGATTTATATAAAAATTTGTTGTCATATTTTAGAACAATCTACAATGGTTGAAAGATCCACAATTTGAGACAAATAAAACTGATGTCAAGTAAAAATGGGCAGATGGTCTTAGAAATTTGCACATATTGTACGTGTAATTGTAATGTATCATATTGTATTGTAAATGTAATACCAGAAGGGAGAATAGTAAGTGGATACCAACTCAGCGGTGAGGCTACCACCAAATGTCCACTGTACTTAATTTATGCTACAAAGCAGAGACTCAAAGCAGAACAGAAGAAACAGATGTCTCCAGCAGCAGTTGTTAGATGCTTTCAAGAAGAATGTTATTGATTGTTTTGATTGATTCCTTATTTATGCTTTGCATAACTTGCTTCATCAAACAAATTCACATTCCTAACCCCCCTATGATGTATTTAGAAGGATTTTGCCACTGTCAGCATCTCAGCTGTCTTCTGCTGTCCCCACTCAGCCTCTGCCTTTCAGTCAGATTTCACTGTGTCCTTCTTCCCTTATTCTTTCTACACCTAGGCAAATTGATTGAATCTGTTCTCATACATCTGTCGCTTTTCTACCTTCAAATTCCATTTTAAGACCTTTGTCTTCTATCAAGATTTTTTTTATGTTGGTGCAACACCTTTGAGCATAACTAAACCTGCTGCATGCAGGTAGATTTCTAACTTTACTTCATAACTCCACTTCTTCTAAACTGTCCTTCTCATGTCATATAATCTAATCCCATGTTACCTCTATTGAGCACGTGATGTCACCATTCTTACTTAGGATGAGTTGTACTGACTGTCAAGAGTATCCCACTGAAGAAAAAGGTAATCAACATCAGGATTACACTACTAGGTCTTGAAATAAAAAATTCTCAAGTGTGGAAGTCCGACTTTAACTGTGTACTAGCACTAATCTTTTTTTAAAGAAGCTGCCAAGTGGTGAAAACCATTAATTGAGCAATATTATGAACATAGTAAATAGTTTGCTGTAGCTTGCATAAGCATAACTCAGCAGCTCCATTCCTGGTTTTCACACGGTAGAGGAAAGATGATAGTATCTTAACTACATATCCTGAAAAGATCTAAGCATAAAAATAAAATAATTTCTTTACCAGGTCTCAAGAAATTTGTCAGCATCTGGCTTTGACTCCAACGTCAGACGCTTCTCCAGTTCAAAGCTGTGAATTGAACGTAACTTCCGCACCAGTGGGACATCTCTGTCTAGCTGGGTGGTCTCTGAGCGAACACGAATTGGAGAACCGAGACTTGGTGCATTAAGCATTCCATTCACTGGCCCATGGCTGTTTTCTTCCTCTGTGGCAGCCTGTGGAAAAAGTAAGGTAAAAATGTAACTCACTAGGAGTGGCAAAACAGAGGAAGACAAGGTACTACATGGTGAATACCATCCAGGTTTTTAGCCAGTGACAGGCCAATTTGTATTTGGAATGGTCCTTAAGTTCATGCCATAGTTAAGGTAGTTTAGATATGCTCTTCAGCACACACCTACAAACAGACAAAATACTAGTAATATACTAGTTCTGGGTAGGTCTGAGAACAGGAGTCTCAAAAACCCAGTAATACACTTAAATTTACTCTGATATTTCACACCCATCTCTGAAATTTTCTTTAATAATAGTCTGAAACCTGGCACTTGGTAGCATCTTCAGTCTGCTTTACAGTCAAGTGCACTTATTAAAGAGAAGCTAGTTTCCAAGCTGTCTTTATGATTCCCTGGAGCATATAACATTGTTATATACTAAATCTAGTAGATATTTCTGCGATTTAGAACTATGTTTTAGTCCAACCACATTCCATCTTGCATACTAACTGGACATGATTTAAAGCTGGGAAATCATGATCACCCTTAGTTTCAACAGGTATAACTAATAGAAAATGCCTTTGTTTAAACCAGAGCAATCTCCTTTCTCCCTCTGGTAACAAACAAACAAACAAACAAGCAAGCACATTTGAAAATAGCCACCATGCCTTATTCTTCCCACAACACGTATTTTTCTAGCAAACAAGAAGTAACAGCCTCAAAACTAGACAGCTCTCCTAGGTAAGGAACATTTCAGTAGCAGATCCCTCTTCATGTTCAAACCATTTTTATATCAAGAAACAGCGCTACATTTGTCCGAGTATGAAATGCTGTGATTGTGAGCAAGGGAGACAGGAACCACTTCTCTGAGACCACTTTTCAAAATTAAGCAGCATTCTCTTCTAAAGACTAGCCCATGAACCTCTTTGGATCAGTACAAAGGTATCATATCTTATGGAGACAAAAACATTAAGTGAATTAAATGAATACTGCCAATCACACTGTCAATCTGGCAACTGAAGAATAACATTAAAACGTTTTTTCTACATTCAGTGTCTAACTTCTACACATGCAAGATGCAGGAAATTTGCTTTGGTTTCATTCAGTGAGTAAGAATCAAAATCATGTCTGAAGAACATGAATATTAATAAACTACAAAGAATCTCAAATTATCAGCAATCTACTATTCATCATAAAGACCTGATAAAGTGACACAAGGCCCAAAAGCTTGTCTGCTTGTTCCAGTATATAAATCGCTCTAATAAAATGTGTTAGCTCTACCATAAATCTTGTTTTCTTAGACCATTCTAGCTAATCAATATTAGTAAGACTGCATTATTAATTACATCTTATGTGCACTATGAGGACAGGAAACTGTTTGAAGATGGTCTTCACCATGCAGATTTGTAAGTACCTTACAGACTCCTAGTTTTATCTTATTTCTATTTGCATCCATTTCTTCCCAAACGTCTTTTTCCTGAGGACGCTGATGCCCAGGGGATCCAGGCAGTTTCTCTGGTGAGACACCAACTGGAATACCATTCTCTCCATCACTGAGCTGTTCATCAGGAAACACTTCATCTGTGTTTTCTCGCAGCAAATCTCCTGGGATAGGAGTGGCATTGGCAATTCTACAAAAGTTGTTTAAACAAAAAAAAAATTGGAAAGGTAAAAGTTTTGAGACTCTAATGTGTTTCTTGAAATTATTTTCTACTCTATTAAAAGAGAGAAACAAACAAAAAATTACAAGCAAAAGCATGCTTCTGTAGAAAACTAAATCTTGTAAATTATTTAATATAAAAACCCCTACTTCTTGGCTTTCACAATTCATGTTTCTGTAATTTAGGCACATAACAAAAGGTGTAAATCAAAACCCAATCATTTAAAAGCTGGTTTTTCGAATGTTTTCAAAGCAACTTCTGAGAAAATGTGTTAGAGATCAGGTCCAGGCTCAACTTCACTCCTGACTCTTCTACACATATTTTGCTATTCAAAAAACTTAATGGCAACTTTCATAATATAGTTTCCTTTTCCCCAAAATTTGGTAGAATAACAAAAGATACTGTGCGAGGAAGAGAGATCACTCAGCAAACTAAATGCAGTTTTAATCACTATTCTTATCAAAATGCTATTTTGGTCCAATTACTGATAATCAAAACAAGCATAATGCTAACAAGACATTACATTTTAATTAAAGTTCTGTAGTCCCAGTGACTTGGGGCTAAATGGGGCTAAGGCTTAGCTCATCTGAAACTGAAGCAATGCTATTCCTAAAAAGTGAATGGTCAGAAGGTCAATTAAAAGCCATTCAGTCATTTACAGTCACCGAAATTGTTAACTGCAAACAAGACTATCAATAACTCCAGTGTGATGCTTAGTGTGATAATGGGGCTGAATCATATGCAAAATCCCTGTCTACTTCAGTGTGTTCAACAATGCACACCGTACAACTGTGTAATATTAACACCAGTTAATGTCTTGACTGACATTTATTTTCACACTTCTTTTTTTTTAAATTACCTTGAAATACTGGGAATGTAATACATTCTACACGAATTTCTGGCATTTTTCAGCCTTACTACACTATCAAAACTCCCACGTCACAACCTTCGTCACTCTTAGATAAAAAGTTGATCTACTCAAGGCCTAGAACAGGCACAAAGTCTTCCTCCTCACCCATAAACACCTCTGTATTCTCCAATCCCCCGAGATGAGTATGGGTGTAATTAAACATGACATCTCGTCCAACTTACTTAATTACAGAAGGTCTCAAAGACCACATTAAATATTATTTTAAACATGACCAAAATCTATCTCCAAATTTCCTATAAAGATCCATTCATTTTTCAAAGTTACAAGGAAATTGCAGCTAGTAGTTTATTCCAAACTCACAGAAAACAATGGGTTTATTTCCAGGCAGTTAAACTCAGGATGCATCATTTAGTTTCACGAAATATGATTTAGCAAACGATGGACTAGCAAATTTACATGCAACTTCCTGAGCTGCTATTTTTTTATTGCTATAAATTTAGGACTGCAGTGCTGATCTTTCAGGATAGTATAAACAGGAACCCTAAAAAGGGAAATACTTCAAATTCTCCCAGACCTCCATCCCTCTATTTATTCAACATCCTGCAGAAAAAACTTAAATTATGGAGATAATCTCCCTTTGGTACTCTGCGGCTGCTTTTTACGTGACCACAATGTGCATACATACCCAATTGCAGCCGGAGTAAGACGAGTGTGTAACTGAGGTGTGGTTGAAGTTGTTGTTGTTGTCAGAGAGCCATCAGTTCCACTCTTCTCCCAGTCAAAAGGGTCACTTTCAATAACCCCAAACGTTTTCATGCTGTTGTCAAACACAGACATGAGAAGCTAAAAATGAAGAACAAAGTTAATAAGCTTCATTTTTGTCTAAGAGACCAAGCAATTAAGAAATATCCTCCTGTAATACTTTAACATCTCTTCAAGATTTTGACTGACAATAATTTTCAAAAAAATGGACAGTTCTTTATATTAACCATTTCTCATTTTCCAAGGTTTCAAAGTCAAGATATGCAAAATTCTGATTTAAAAAAAAAAAACAAACCACCAAAAAAACCACATCTGTGTTTTTATCAGTAAAGAGAGGCAAAGATATACCATAGGCTTCCATAAAAAGACAGAAAGACACGCACAGAGGCATGACTACATTGCTGCAGAAAAACATCCAATGGCTCTCCAGCAGAGGAAGATAAAAGAATATGTTCGGTAACACCATTAGAAACCAAGAAAATGAATGAGGAGTACGTAGGGAAGGATACTGATTTGCTAATTCATACATTTCTGTCATTTAGAACGACGTATCATTTACTTTATCTAATGCTGACATTCATCCCACAGAAATGTCACACTGGAAACTTTCCACCGTCATTTTATGCTATGAAAAAGCACCTAGAACAATTTGTGTCCATGACAGAGAAAGAAATTGCATCTACTTTCCTCTCCCTGTGAAAAAACTTTGTCTCATTCTAGTCACTGGTGGGAAGGCTGTGTCCATATCACATCATCTCTTACTCTGTAACATTTCTAAAATTAATCTTCCCCCCCCCCCCCCCCCCCCCCCCGAAAAGCTAAAACTTCAGTTTTCATTCTTTCGTCCAGTCTAGGATGCTGAAAATTTTTCTCTGGCCTCCTTTAAAAACACATATCCTTTGGCAACTTAAAACAGATGGGAAGTTTGGACCATTTTTCTTGTATAAAGTGGTCGTATCCATTTTATCCTTACTCTCAAGAACTTTTGGTGTGCCATCTATCCCAGTCAGTTCTGAAACCCTACTGAACTGCACAAAGCCATAGTTCACTCTCTGTCCCATACGTACTCTCCTTTATTCTCCTCTTCCTGTAAACCTTAAGCAGGCTCTCTTAAATCAATTTTAAGGCCATTCTCTGTTAAATCTTTTCTACAATTTCTGCTGTAATGCAAATACAAACTCAAATGCTCAATGATGTCAGGACGCTGAGGCAATGTGTGCATAAATACCTGAATAAAATAAACATATCTGACACTGCCAAATCAAACGTGGATTCTGGGCCTATGTCATGAACTTTTTAGACTGTAAACTCTTCAAAGCAGGGATCTTGACCATGTACATTCTTGTTCAGTGCCTAACCATACATATGAACAAAGAAGGATACATATTGAAGGTATGAATAGCATTGCTACAACAAATACTAGTTAAGAGAGACCAGAGCTTAAATTACCATGGAAAGTAAAGCGCTTTCTCACGGCTCTAAGTAAAACGACCCTGCTCTGGTCTATAGCACATGAGCAAGACCATGTCAGAAGGCTCAGGCTGCAGCTACGCAACTGCAAATGTTCCATGACCAACCAGAGGACTGTAGATTACTGGGCTGTCTCTATCATGGAGAAACTCTGTCCTGGTATCACGTTAATCCCTGAATGCATGTGATGTGTTAGACACAAGTAGACCACAGAAAAAGGTTTTGCAAAAATATGCCTGTGTATATGATTTATTGTTCAGGATATATAATGTAAATAAAAAACATATTTACCAGCCTACAATCAAGGTTTTTCTATGCAACATCAAAATTTCTGCAATCAGTAATTTTTACCATAGAAGAAAAAAATAAATCTGATTCATCTTTGTAACTAGGCACACAAAACACTCAGAACTTTCTTAATCATTTTCCTCACTGAATTGTAAACTATAAATTCCATGGAAATTTGTAATAGAAAAGGAAAAAAAATCAAGGTATTTATTTTTCAGGAACATTGAACATTTTCTGTATTTGTAGTAAGATTTTTTTACATTCAAATTTTTGCGCAAAAATTGATTTTTTTTGCAAATGTGCAGAAGAACATACCAGTACATTTAGAGACATTCACTTACTAACAGGAAATTAGTTATCCCCTGAGATTTTCAGTTCTTGTTTCGAATCTTATGTATCTTGACTTCTCCATTAATCTTACCAAGGAAAGCACAGGAATCATTCTTATCAAAGTTACAGTTCCAGAATTAGTCAGAATGATTTATTTATTTAGTCGTACCAATTCAGCTTGCACACCAGCAGAAAACCATTCCTTCTGGTTTTGCTGAGTCAGTGAGTTGAACAAACGCACAGAGGCAGACAGGTAATGCAAGTGGGAAGCTGACACGAATGTGTTTCTGGGAGCCAGAGGGAAGGCTCACAGGGACAACTTGTCGTGGTGTGATGTTAGATCAGTTCAACCTCTCCCACAGTTCGAGAGACTGAAAAAAACGCTCAGTCTCTCCCTCCCTGCTTTTCCTGAGCATTCCTCTGCTGCTTTCCACATACTGGTATAGAACAAAGTTCTATCTTTGAATTTTATTTATTGTTAAATCATGGGTCAACACTGAGTAAGACATATTCTACAGCATATCCTCTCGGCGCCTATCACCTTATCACTGAGCTGAGGCTGTCTATTTCAGCAGGCAATACTCTCTTAAACAAAGAAAAATGACTAGTTTTCTGGTGATTTCTGTAGGCGATACTTCAGTCTTAAAAACCCACCACGGCTGCATGTTGTGCTCTAGCTGTATATATTGTAGGTGCTGAGCTCCAGATTTTGGAAAACTGCCAGAATGACTATCACTGAGAAAACAATCTGATCGATTTAACTTAAGGAGCACCCACTAGAGGTTACAATAGTAGGATAGCACGCGAACCTAACAGAATACTGACTGCAAAGCAACTGTCAATTGCTTTTAGAAACTTAACTGCCTTACTCTTCCCAAATGGAAAAAAAGGACGTCTTTGAACCCAGAAGTTTTTGTGGCACTAGATGGTCATTAAAATAACTTTGTGGTGGCACAATCCATAATCACTACCAAGACTCCACAATGAAATCAAAGGAAATTGAAGATTAAATAGCATAAAATTCTGCTATTTAAAAATCAGAAAGACAAAATAGTAAAAATGTTTACCTGATAATCAGGCTTTGTAAAGTAATCTAAATTAGAAATGTGATCCAGAAAGATGTTGAATTCTTGAGGAAGATGTTTCAACATAAGTCTGTGCTCGTACCTTTCTTTAATGGAGCCCACTTGCTCCTAGGAGTAGATAACACAAACATTAACACGCCTTCATTTTCTGCTAGAACATATTCACCTTGTATCTTACAGACATTCAATACGCTACTGGCCAGAAAGATGGGTAAGTACATTACACTGAATAGTACTGAGGAAGGCCATTCTACATCAGATAGCAAGATAAGAGATTCTGTCATTGCCCTCAGTACACATGCAAAATAATGTACAAACTTCAGATTCAGTATGAAATGTCATTTAATTTTCTGCTGTGTTTAATGCTGCCTGATATCAAGGACTGTCATTAGACACCAAACCCTTGTAAAAAGCATGTTTTAAAGATTTAAATACCCTGCTACATCATCTGAAGTTCAGTCACTTTTTGGTGTATATTTGGTCATCACAGTATACTGCGTAAGATTAGTAAATCCTGTTCAGTGTAAGATGAGTAAATCAAAACCAAAAAAGAGACACTACCTATATACCACGTTGTCATCTACCAATGCATAAACCACATCAGAGAGTAACTTTGTTTCAATCTTATTTCAAAAGAAGTTGAAAGAAGTAGTAATAGGCTAATTAGACATTGTTTCTTCGCATACCTCACCTATGATATATGACTAAAGGCACTACTGCATATTGACCGATACACTTCTGTTCATCAGCAAATAAGAAATGCCCATTTCACAAATAATCAAAATAGATAAGAAATTCTAAATGTATGATAGGTGAAATCAAAAAGTACTCAAGTGAAAACAGGAAAATTAAATAAGTGGCATATATACACTTACTTTTGCCTTTTAAAACATTTGCAAACTAGAAGCACAATCCACGTCCTGCCTAGAACAGTTCATAAAACTTGATTGCTTTTTATACCATAACACTAGCAATGAGAACTAACACTAGAAAACACTGGAAAATGTAATGTCAAAATTAATGAACCAGTGATTCTTAGTGGAATCTTTATCACAGCATTCACTTGCAAAAACTCCCTCATGCTCTTTGGTTTCACTTTTAGGTTTACCTTATCTTTTATTTTTCTCCAAGGCAGTTGCCCAACCACAAATTCCACCAACATGTAGAACAGGGACCAGAGGTCATCATGCCGACCCATTTCCTGTGAAAAAGAAATATTATTCTAATGCATCTTACAAATACCTGTAAGACAAAAGGGAAGATAGATTCTTTACTGCTCTGGAGACTTAAATTATTCTATATAAAAATAATCAACACTGCAAAACAAGTTTTTATAATTAAATCCAGCAACTATTTTAAGTAGAAACATACAAGTAAGTTTCCATAAGAAGACACGAGAAACAAAACAGAAGTGGAAGTGTGTTAAAATAACATTGCAAATCTCTATACTGGAAGAGCTGTTTATTCCAATTTCTTTAGTCTATGATGTTAAGACGACATACTGGACATTATGTATTTTATAAAACTCAGTAACTTCACCTTTTTAATTTATTAACTTACAATACAATTGAACACCAAAGGTAACTATTAAAACCACTATTATTTCTACAAGAACTTTTTTACCCTCGACTACTGTGTATTATCCTTTCCCCAAATTTGTAAGTATTAATTTCTACATAATAAATACACACATAAGAATACAAAAAAGGAAATCATTAGGAACTGTGTTACTGACTGCTTTCAGCTACATGAGATGGATATGATATAGATTGGGATACTCACTCTGTTTCTATGAGCATTGATCGATGCGTATCGTACTGTTCCTCGAAAACCAGCGACAGCTCGGGGCTGTCAAAGAATAGAAAAAGAAGATTCTCATTGTCAGAGATAAACCCTGACTACTTAACTTGGCATCTACAAAGTGAGTATGGAGCCACAACAAATATCATTTGAGACTTTCTGTTTTGTTTCAATTTACCGTGTTTCTACAAGTTCTCAGTGGAAATCTAAGTAGGCACCACAAAGTGACATATGTCATAGTTTTTTAAACCATCTATTTATGTCAGTTTTTGCTCTCCACAGGCATCAAGTCCTGTTTACCTCAGCCCTCAAAAAAGCTATATGGCAGAACTATTCCTCTTTTTTCTCCAATAATGAAATTATTTCTTGGTTTTAACTATTAGAGGTTTGAGTTTTTAAATTCTGACAGGATCTAAACCATAATGATTTCTTCCACTTTGCTAAAATACACCAATATTATGTGGTATGAACAGACGACCAGCCATTTATTGAAATTGCTAGCAACATTTTCACAAATTATTTTCTGAACTAGCAAACCAATCAATTTTTTGAGAAATTCCAAAAGCAGGGAAAGCCACAGGTAAGTCTCAAAGCTGTGACTGAGCAATAAATAGCAAGGGCTGCACTATAGGCACCAATTAAAAATATTGCTTTCTTTTCTAGTTTCTGAATACCAAAATTTCCTCCCTGACACTCTAGATACTGTATGATCATAAGTCAATTGGTGTTTTATAATCACAGAATATATTTTCCCATCCTTCTTTCCTTCAAATAAAATGTTACAAAAAGAATTATATAATTGATAATAGTCATAATTACTACATATTTACAATTAAAAAAAAAAAAACCAAAACTGTGGTGTTATTACTTTGCCCAAGACAGATATCCAATCCATGCTACCCCCTTAATTAATCATTCTATACAGAGAGAACTGCCAGAACTGCTAAATTTGCTTTCTTTTACACAGTCTTATCTTCCCAATCAATAATTCTTTTTGTTTCCTCTAACAGTGAATGTGAGAAACTTGAATTACCTTCCTCACCTCTTACTTGTACTTAGGGGGGTATTGGTGATCTGTCTGCCTGCCCCAGACTCATGACAATTCTTAAAATTCTTAAATTTTAAAAAATTTTGCACAATACATTGAAAAGTCTGGTTTGATATATACACAAAGATAACCACAATACAAAATTATTACCCTATTAAGATAAAACACTTCAGTCTCTCCCCACCTATATATACAGGTATAATTTCCTCTTATCCACCAAGAGACGCTACACTGACAGCTATCATTTCAGTACGTCAGGAGCTGCCATTACTGTCAGTAACCTCATCAATTAAATCCAGCAGCATTATGCAGCAACGTCTTTAAAAAGGATTCAACAGCCCATCTAATCAATGTCTGCTAGAGTGGTATGATGAGAGCTGAACCAGCATTAGTTAAGGTGGAGAATATTTTCTAGGATGTTCTTAACATGAGCAGGTTCTCAGACAATATTCCATAAATCTTAGGTTTTGCATGTTGTCATAAAGTTTAAATGGTGCTTGGAACACATTTTGTGTTCAGGCAGGACAGACAATTGAGTTACTATCTTAAATCTTCTAAGTATGTCATATTCCATACTGAACTTTACTCTGAAATGAAGCATAACACTGTAGTTGCAGAAATTTCACAGTACCATGCAATTATAGAAAGAATAGCTCAAAATGCTTTGGAACTGCTAAATTTCAGGAGAAACTAATTTTTTCAAAAAAAGGACTTAAGTCTCCTTCTTAGTAGTTCTGAAGATTGACAAACCATCCAAGTAAGAATAACACAGCATTGCTGCCAAGACAATCAAAATACAGATAAATTTCCAAAAAGATGCAGTTTGATGTATAGCACTTCTTCAGAAGGGCACTGAGAGCTTAACTTTAAAACACCCGGAAATATAAATTCAGTAAATCCCAAGAGCATAAAATTTCAGAAGATGAAACCAAATGCTTACTGTCTTCAGCCTCTGGTCTGAATGTTAAAAAGGAAGGACTATATTCAGTTTTACTAAGTTAAATATTTCCATTCTCCTGAGAATAATGAAAAATATGAAAACTAGGATGAAATGAGGCTTTTATTCCTAGGGTAACAACTTCAATTTCTACTTGATAACTAGCACAAAAACATTCCAGTTGCCTGACAAGGAAATAAAAAAAGAGTAAGAAATGACATATGGAATCTAAATTATCCCATCCAGTTTACAAAAACTAGCAATCTGACCTATCCAGTTCTGTCCTGGGGGAGTAAAGTCCATATGAGGAATTTCATTGTGTGCCAACTCAATTGCTTTTGAATGTTAAAGTCACTGCCATTCTTAGACATTCCAATGAAATTATTTGCCCTAAGATGATTTCAATTATCTGAGAATCACCTGGCTGGGGGGGCGGGGGGGGGGAAGCATGAATACTGTTTCTATATATTAGCTTATCATGAAATGAATTCTGAATTCTTTACCCCAGCAAGGATATCTAAACCCTTTTACAATCTCTTGCCTTAAGGTATAGTTTGTATAAATCTGACTTAAGAGCATCTGTAACTCTGTTACATTTTAAGACACAATGAAATACCTTTTTGTGATGGAGCTGGTCACTATTTAATAGTGGTATTACAATGCCACACAACAACAATAAATTAATTCTATTATGTCACTAACAACATCAATGATGGCTCTGATAGCTCAAATCAAGTTTGCCCAATTCAGAATAGCATTTATAGACTTCTGAGCATTTGCAAAACTTCTGAAACTGTTTCAGAGCTCTTTATGTGTCTCACAATGGCTCATGTAGTAAAAGAGAAATATTACAGACAATAATAGCAACTTCCTGAATGATTCACCACATTTTTTCGAATAAAATACCCCTCTGCTATTACTGATCATCTTACTTTGTTTTTAGACACCTCCATATTTTTCCTACCTGAGCTCACTTGCCACCAATTGGGGAAAAAAAAAAAAGCCTTGCAGAAACATTGTTTATAGTATTGTCTTCTAGATGCCTTATCTAAGAAAGCTGCTACCTGCAGCAATTGAGCTTCCTTAAAGCAGATTTCCTTGTTGAGAAAAAAGCTTAATAGGTCCATTTTTTTCCGTCATTACAGGTGACCTATTAATACAACCAACAGAATAACAGAATCTATGGCATTTTTGGAGCATACACCTGTAAAGGGCATTTGTACTAAAGAGACGGTGAATCGTACATTTGAATACACCTGTGAATTCCACTGACACCCTTGATTAAAATGGAGCACATCTATGTTCCTTTCCATGACAAATGCCATAATCAACATTCTCCTGTTTTTTCACTTGAAATTTAGGGGGGGGGGGTTCTTATCAGTTAGAGACTAGGAGCAACCACCACATCCAGGAGCTGTCTCAATTGCGGGGATCCATTAACAGTCCACTCAGCAGTGGATTCCATTCTTCAGCTCTTCCACATTTAACAGTTTTATTTAGCTTGCATTCATTTCTATTTATTTATTGTAACTATTGTTATGTTTTTTCTTCAGACAGAGTAAGAACACTTTTGAAATAGACAACACTCAAATTGGCACAGGAAGAAATGGGAAATTAGGGAAGAGTTCTTAGATTCTAGAGTCATACTTTCTGCAGAAAAAAGAATTCCTACAAAACTTTGCCTTAAATCCCAGGTATTAAATTAGTGGTAATGGTCATACAGATCACATGATTTAGTTCTTTTATTAGAATAAGGGATATAATTTTTAAGAAGGCTAGAGTTCTTCCATACTTATATTTGACACAAAACATACTTCGCAAGTCTCCTACAAAACTGTAACTTGTTTGGATCAGTTTACATAAAAAAGTTTTTTCTAATAAAATTAGTTCAAGCAGTGATCTGGAAGTCAGAACTGTCTCAGATTTGATTACTATCACTAAACTCTACAAACGTAAGTTAAAATAAATTATTTTGTAGATACATGCATATGAAGCAAATCCAATGACTATGAAGAATTTTTCTACACATAAAGGTACTTTTTAATGTAACATCAGCTTTCTTTGGAGGTGGCCCTGCCCTGGAAACACACGACAATGTCTTAAACAAACTACATGCAGGAAATTAGGAGTTCCTAGAAAAGTGAACTATTTCCTCTAAGCACTGAGGTTTGCAGATTCCTGGGAGACACTATGCTTACAAACCAGCAGTTTACGACTGCTGCTTCCTCGGAGGGGCTGTGGAGGAGGCAAATCACACTCCTTAGCTCAGTTTAATATCTCTAGATAAATGTTCTGGGTTTATTGCTCTGCGCAATGTTGGAAATGTTATGCAGAGCAAAACGTTAACTTTTTACTGCAGTCATGGAAACTAGATAATAAACATGAAAAAATAAAACAATAATGATTCTTTACTTTATATCTGACACACACCACGGTTCTTCCTATCAGTCAGGCAATGACTGAGAATTCTTAAGTGTCTTCAGATTTGGATTGAGAAACCAGCTCAAGCAGTGAACCCCAGCTCCTCGGTGCTGCCTCTAAAGCAGAGTTCTAAAGCACATAGGGGTGTGGGTAAGAAGCAGCCATCTACATTACCTCTATTTCCCTTTGTTAAAGGCAGAATCCTCCTTTCTTATCTTTTCCCTTTAAAAAGTCAATTTCCTAGTTCTTTTACCCAACCAGAATATATTTCCAGGATTGGAACTATACACAGTTCCAATTCTTTGGAACCATTTTTCATACCAAATGGCTTCAACAATTCACATTCGCATCTCCCCTTTTTTGTGGATATAGGCTTTGCAATCTAATTTAATGCCTAGCATGTGTTAGCACCCATTTAAAGTAAATGAAAATTTCAGGAATCATCTGGGTAAGGAAAGATCAAGCAGTTGAAATACAATTGCCATTACAATTTATTATACATCTCAATTAGTTTTCACTGTATATACAGTTCTTCAAACCCACACTTTTAGCTCTATATAAAAACCACATCAGACACTAATAACAGAATACTTGCACCTAGAACTCTTTTATCAACCCATCTCCTACCAGTTGTCAGTGTGATATATTATTTGGACTCAGATCTACCTAAACAAAAATTGTGATTTCCAAAAATTGAATGCAGCTGTCTGATCCTATGCTACCTAGTTCCAGCAGAAGCTGGGTAACAAGCCAAGTTAACATCGTTTACAAGTTTACGATTAAATTTTGCTATTGTGGGTTCTAACAGACATGTGGTGACAAATGAAAATTTAACTCCAACTGCCTGTGCTGTAAAGAGCATCACCATCTCTAAGACAGCAATATTTGATACATGAACCAGCTCCCGAGCTACTCAGTTTTCAATCTGGAGTATTTACTTAGCCAATGTGATGCACTAGCTGAAAATGGCAATCATTCCAAAGCTGATTCATGAGCAGACAAAAAGTCTGGTGGGCTGGAGGTGGTAACAACCTACTAAGTGTCTGTCACAAACCTGAACTTACTGCAGTGAAAAATCACACAGGATAAATCTGCCGTGTGTATGTTTGCTTTGCCCTGTGCAATCTTTCCTCTTCCTCTTATACCAGCAGCTGAAGCAGAGATTACTGTAAGAGGAAGACTACCTAACATAAGCCAGCTAATGCTCTGGCAGAGAATTTACCCAGACAGCAGAATATTGTTTTACTTATCTCCGTAAGTAAAAATTTTATGGTTGTTCTGCATTACGGGAAGTCCTGTGCTCTTAGCAGACTGGAGAACCGAGACCTTCATTTTTAATTGTTTTGTACATATGATATTTAGTATTTATAATGATAATACCATACATTAAAGAGTTGCATCAATCCAGTAGTACACCTATTTCAGTAGTAGACTTATTTTCAACTAAGGATGAGAAGCAAAAGGTCTCAAGCAAGCTAATGTACATAAAATAACACACTTTCCTTCTTTTCTTTTAAACTATTCAAAATAATTTTTCATAACTCAGCAGAGAATTTAGTCCATAGCTCAGAAAGAATTAGAAACTAAAGTTTCTGTTTTGATTTTGGTTCGCTTCTATTTTCACAAGGAAACAAATTTTACTGGACCAAACCATCTGTCTTTCCACTATAACAGCTTTTAATTTCAAACAAATAGAAGAGCTCTCAAAGACTTTCAGTTCCTGCAAGTTTAATGAAAATTGGTGATTAAAGACAGAACCCAAATTAGTACCTTGACACAGAGGCAGATAGCTAAAATTCAATTAAAATGGCTCACATCCATCTTGAGGGACACCAATCAGTTGGTCAGTCAGGATGCATTTTAGATGGCAAGTAAGCACATGCCTAGTCCCAAAACTGTACTGGTCAGAAAGGTAGGGTGTAGTATGAAGCTGAAAATACTAAGAAATTTGGAGGGCATAAGGGAAGCAGTACACAAAACCATAGGAAAGCAGTAAGTTTCACCATTCATAGAATAATTTTTTTTTTCAAAGATAATATCAAATCTCAGTGGAAAAATTATTTCTCTTTTTTTTAAAGAGAATTAAAGCCCATTCCCATCAGCATCTGTCAGTTCTATAGAAAATAAAGGAACTGCTATATCAGAACATAGAACAGCTATACTGCACACCAGAATTTCTAAATTAAGTTGTTCAATGATTGTTTAGATATGATACCAGTGTTCTGCACACCACAGGAAAGGAGAAAAAAACCCAATATACCGCAACAATTACAAAGTATTGTATTATGAGAATTAAATCTTTTTCATATCTCAACTATTTATCAACCTGTTCCTTCAGGCAGGATATTAATAGATTGTGTATTCTTTTTATTTTTCACCCAAAAACCCCCAAACACCAGGTCACAAAGAATCTTCCTCTCAAAGAAATAACCATAAATGATGTTCTTAAGATTTTCATTTTGTTTAATTATTGCAAGAATATTCCATAGAGATGTTACAAAATAATATCACACCACATTAAATTCATATATCCATTCTACTTGTGTCACCTTCTAAGTCAATTCATAATGCTCTTTTTTCATCTTTTACATTAACTCACTACCTGCCTTTTTCACCTTGTACTATCACACACGAGACAACAGCTGCCTGTCTCTATAACACTGATTTCCTTCATTTCTTCTTTGTCAGTAATACAATCAAACTTGCAAGGATTATGTTCAGTGGATGCTGAGAATGCTACATATATGCATTATAAGATTGTGCCTTAAATAATCTCCCTCTATGTCCTTGAAGGAGGTTATGGCAGACAAACATAGTAAATAGTGTTACACTGGTAGGTATAACACAGCTATGCATTACTTCAAAAACTTTTGAACCCTAAGAATTTAATAGTTATTTTAATCTCTTTATTAAAAAAATAATGTCTGCACAAACCTCTCCAAACTAACTCCCTTGTCTCCCCTATAAAGTTATGACTAATTCAGAAATGGAGCCTCAAATGACCAATGTAATTCTTTCAACTCATGCAGATTCCTGCTTATAAAACCAATAAAACAAAGGGCTCTTGGCTTAGTCTCTCCAGCAAATAACTATTTCCATAGTTATTGGGATTTAAGAAACAATAAAGATCAATTAAGCTCCAGTCTTTGCCGACTTAGATGACATGAGGGAAAGAATTAAGGAGTATGTGTAGGTTATTTAAGAATGAGGCTATATGTTTACATCTTGAATTGAATGGCTCTGATATTATATAATAATTCCTTTGCTACAGAACTGGAAGTTATAAAGAAAAGACAGTCATCTTAGACTCTTCAACAGAACTCCATTTACTGAAACAAAGCTTTTTTTCTTTAAAGTAGTTGATAGCTTTTTAAAAACTGAACTATCAAATACTTAGCTCAGAATTTGGAAGGAAATCTTGCAAATGTCATCTAATTCCAAAAATATATGTAATGTAGTCTGACTGATGCAGATTTAGTGAAGAAAAGCTGAAAACATAGTTTTAAAATATTTGTTCTTTAGACATTGCCTTTGTCCTACAGTAGCAAAATGTACAAAATTTAATTTTATAGACATGGAAAGGCAGAAGTGGGCTATAACAGGAAGGAACAGTCAGGTTTCAAAAAAAATTACCCCAGCCCTCTCTTCCAACGCTACTTTTGAATCATTATTTAGTAATAAAAATATTTATTTTAGAAACAAAGAACATACAGTACATAGTTATTTTCAGGAGCTTAATGCATTCTATTTGGCAGCTGAATTATATCACATACATCTCTATTGCTCCTTCTTTTATTTTTATTTGTGCCATAATAGCTGAACTGATTTTGCTAATTGCTGGAAAACACACAATCAGTGCAACAACATTATTCAAAAAAAATTAAGATTTACACACTAAAGATTTAAAATACTCCTTTGTTTATAATTTCTTGTTCATTCTATGCCTTTCTGCTGATTTGTAGAGAGTTCAGTACAAAACTATTACTTATTTTTAATGTTTTACAGTCCCAGCTCTTGAATCTTCCCAAGAAGTGCTGAAGAGAAGTGTTAGGAGGCTGACTCAAAATACATGATTAAGATGCCTGTTCTATGGTTCAAGTTAAAACTGCAACTTGCCAACTTATTCCATCATGTCAAACTCCTCAGTAAGCCAGTAACAATGAAAAATTGGACATAATCTAGCTTTGTTGCATCACACCCCACTTCCCTGTCACGTCTTCTTCCTCACTTCATATAGATTAGAACAAATATTTCTAAAAACTGTTTCAAGAAGCAGCTGACCCAGCGCAATGCTCTACAGAGACAGACACTACTTTTGGTCCTGGCAGAGCATAGTGGTCTTCCCAGGCTAGATAACCCACACAAAGCTTCACACTAATACAGAGGAACTACTGCCAGATTTAAAGTTCACTGAGGCATTTACATGACACCTTTGAGGTTATCACCAAATGTTTCTTGTTCTTTGTTTCAGCACCTGCTATCTTCACTTCTGCAGTAGAGGAGGAGTGAGGCGGGTAAATAATACTCATTCTCAGTCACCCTTTTCCCACTCCTTCTCCTCCTGTTTTTCCC
>NW_008795128.1:7266254-7280428 GCF_000699145.1 Aptenodytes forsteri
CTCTCCGATTCTCTCCCCCATCCCACTGGGGGCGGGGGGAATGAGCAAACGGCTGTGTGGTGTTTAGCTGCCTGCTGGGTTAAACCACAACACAAACAATGTAGAAATTAATAAAAAGAATTCCAGTTTTAGGATTGCCCAGTTATAGACATTTCATCCTGGGAACTTCTCATGCCAAATTTTAGCATGCACAGGTCTTTGCTTTGTAACCATTAGTGTTGAGGTGTCCAGTACATCATGCATAGCTTTCATGCAAACGCTGAGGAGGAAAAGTAACTTTTTGTCACTTCCCTGCTCCAAAAAATTAGGTTGCAAAATAATGGTGTGTTCATTCAATGAGTCAACTTATGAAAGGTCTACTCTAAAGTATATCAATGTGTAAAAGCCTCAGAGGACTATTATACAGATAGGAACTTACTAACTTGTTTTGCTTCCTCCATCATCCTTCCCATAATTTGAGTCTTTCTATGACAGTAAGGAGGAGAGGGTAATGGTGTTATTAGTCTGGTACAGCAGTAATGAAGAGAACCCTTTGCTGAGCCTGAGCAGATTAGCCCCGTGGGAGCACTGGAAGGCTCTTGAGTGCTTCTTGTGCCATGTCTGAATAGTTACGTAGCTCTTGCTCCTTGTCACAGGGTGCCTCCATGCTAAGCTTGAGAATGCATGCTGAACTATTCAAGTTCTTGTGTTTTTCAGAAAGAGGTTACGAAAAGGAAAAAAGGGAAGGATAAAACAGGATTATCTTCAGGTTCAAATTCCTCCTTGTAACATATCATGTATAGTACCATAGCACCTACAACTGCAGAAACACTTCTTTGTCACATTCAACACTTGCAGCCCAGACAACAGCAGCCTAACTACACAGCAGTGCAATTATTAGTGAGACATGACTCCAGTAAACTCTACTCACACACGAGTGACAGTGAAAAGAGGACACTAGAAAGAAATTGTTGCTATAACTGATAAGGAAATAACCTAAGGATTGATGAAAATTTTATCAGAATACAGAAGGCATGTGGATAAATTTTAGAGAAGTTTGCATAAGTTTCAGTGAGAAAATAATATGATTTAGTGACAACTTGAAGGTAAAAATGAAATGAAGAAGAGAAGCCCAAAAACTGTAGTGCAAGTTTAAGTGACATGTTAAATATGAGATAGGCAGTATAGCTGAGGAAGATGAGAAGATTTCAAGAGGAAAAATAAACACAATTTTACTTGTTTAGGTGCAAATATGCAATCCTCGACTAATCACATCCCTGTGTAACGTACTGTTAGGGACTGAGAGAGAACATCACTGAGAAAAGATAGCATAAGGTAAATGCCAGCAACAAAATGCTTCTCAACAGGATGAAACAACCACTGAACAGTACATTTAACAAAATTACATGGACCATTACCCTGCAGCATCTGGCTTTCAACAGTTTTAGTCAGGTTTGGAAGAGAGGTCTTTTTAGACCAGTTAACATCTTTTAGCCAATTATTTATTATATGCTTAGTATGGAGCACTATGAATTGAAATAGGTCCCTGAAACTTTTTTGTACTATTTAATTATTTTCCATATAATCCACTGCCACTTAATACTGTACGCATAAAACATGTCCTAGTTGTCCTTGGATTTTGCTTTAATCTGCGTCACTCAAAGCAGAGAATGTATCAAGGAACTGCTGAAGATACAATGTATCTTCCTGCTCTTTAAATAAAACCAAAACCTGATAAATTTCACAATTTTCTGGAGCTGACCAAAGTGCTACCAATCATTTAAATTTAATAGGCGGTCTCAATTTAATCCAAATTTTAATCTGAATGCAATGTTCAGCAACTATTCTCAAACAACTTCCAGTATATAGACTCTTATTTATAATAAATGCACACAGTCAAGGTATTATTCAGGAGTAGTTACTGAAATTCTAAATCATCAGTGGCACTGGGGCAAATAAAGAAAACTGCACAAGTTTAAGACAGTACTATCTGTGGACCACTTCTGAGACTTTTTTCTTAAAGTAATATCAATGTTTGCAGATCAGGCTCTAACAGCATTTACTTGAAAAGGAGATTGAGAAGCATATATGAGCAATCCATCTTTAAGCAGTCCGTGGGTCCAAATTGCCTTCAGAGAGGACAAAAGATTTGCAGTGATCTTTTTTCTTACAAGAGTGTAGCTTCACCACTGCTCCTTTAGTTCTTAAAATTATCCCACTTTTTTGCCCATCATAAAAAGCATTTAATGGATATAGCTTCCACTCTTTCAGTACCATAAAAACTATGTTCTCTTCCAAACACAGAAATAAACAATCTGCAATTCTTCTGCCAAGATGACAGGAGGTAAGGTAGAATAAGATGGAAGTATTCTCTAGTCCTCCTCAGCAATCAAGATAATCCAGCATACTAAAAGAAAGAAACAACATGCAATTCAAATGCATAACCGTTCCCAGATTTCATGAAGTAAAGAACAAAGTAAAAGAATGAATATATAAGATATGTATACCTTCTACCCTTGTATTTAACTGAAGTACAATAGACTTTGAAAGCTTTCAAAATGTATTTAATACTCTGGTTTGATATTTAACAACACATTTCTGTGCAGCACGCTGTGCAGGGGTTTGTTGTTGTTGTTTTTTTGGGGGGTTGTTTTGTTTCGGGGTTTTTGTTGGGACTTTTTTTTTAAAGAATTCAGCTTCTTAAAGTATATTTCCAGGACACCATCTGTCATCCTAAAGTGAAACCTGAAGATAAAAACTCATTTGCTGTAAAATCCTCAGAACCTGAGGGCACTGAAGAAAGACAAGCAGCACTTATCTGATTTTGTACATAAACACCTGAATAGAATAACATGTTCATTGTTTGATGTGAACAGGTTTGTAACTGCTTCCCTAGACAATAAAAAGATCTAAACGTTTGCATTTACAATTGCTTTCACTGCATTTTTCTAAGGGTCAGACTGTACAGCAGCTGGTGTATCTTCTGCTTTAGCAGGAGTCAGAGACAATTTTGTTACTGACGGATCACCAGTAAAGAGCATGAGTAACTTCTCAGAAAATTGTTGGTGGATACTGTCTCCTTTGAATACTTTTGTTAATGTTTACAGTAGGAGTTTTGTGACTCCTTTAATGCAAAACATATCAGAAAAAAACAGTGTTACATTTCCTAGTTGTTCTAAAATCAGGACTTCCCAGCTTGGTAAGGTTTAAGATCTCAAATTTCCAGGTAAAAAAAAAAATCTAGCAAGTTAGATCTAAAATATTGTAAACCTCCTTAATGTATGTTAAAAGAATGTAATTTTGATTTTACTTATTTCAAATAAATACAGGAAAGTTTAGACACTTGAAATTAAGGTCATGCTAAACAAACCTGTGAGGGTGAGAACTCTGCCTAAGCTCTTCTTTTTGTTTAAATAACAGCTGAAGAATGACCTAAAATCTAGTCACTGGGAAGGGCAGGAGAAAGGTGGGGAGAAGGGGGAAAGCAGTCATAGGGTCTCTCTCCCTTTGACCTAAAAAGCCTAATTTATCAAAAATACAACAGTTCCACAGATAAAACAGAGTATCCTCAGAATACCTTTTAACCCAGGATACTTTCAAAGAGGAAGCCCACGTTCCAAACTAAGCACCAAACTGGGCAAAAAGGAGTTTTCTCCTTCATTCATTTTTGCTGAGTCCAAAAAATCTGACTCAGGGGACTGGCTATTAATTTGAATAATTCTTTAGGCTGCCAGTCAGTGAGACCTGTATACTGAGTAGAAAAACACAGATGTTTTAGATAAAAAGCTTTTATCGAAACACCACCTTCTTATGGATAGTTTTTCAATTGTGCTCTTCCCTAGCTTTGTCAGCTCAGCTTGCATACATGTTATACTATCTTCTTTGTAAAACAAATACAACTCAGTTATTTGTAACTTGAAGTCCACATAAATAAAAGACCACAAAACTCCGGCCTGTGATAATACATGATGGTTGAATTTATGGATTTTTAAAGAATTATGACCTCAAATTAATTTTTAAAAGTTAATCCGTTTAAGAGCAAAGACTAGTGGCTTCTTTTTTCTTTTATTTTGCTTTCTTTATATTAAATTTAATAGTACCTCAAAGAACAGTTGAGGTTAACATTTACTTTAAAACAGGAGTGTTGACAACTGCCCAAGAGCTAGTTGTAGTACTGATGATGTAAAGAATGTAAATGTCCTTCGGATTTTGTCCCTCAAGGTTTTCTATTTCTGCACCACAGCTGACACCTTCACTTTCTATTAACACCATGTAAATAGAGACATGTAAACTGAAGGCTATATGAAGGTAGGTTTACATTCAAAAAGAATAATTTATTCTTTGTCGCAAGAAAAAACAGATGCTAGTACTACTTACTTCAGCTATCACTAGGACAATGGGAAACAAAATGGTAGGTAAAATAACCCTTTGACAATACTCTCAAAAAGCACTAAACAGTAGAATATGAATCTCGTACATATACTAAATTTGCATCCTGCTAAATGTATTTGCCTGATGATTAGAGAGAGTCTCCCCACAATTAAATTCTAATTACCCTGCTTTGCAGTAATCAATTCTTATCTACACCATTAATTCAATTGTTGGCTTCTTCTCTCCAACAATTTATTCCCCTGCCCCTGTTTCCTCTTTCCTTCTTTTAATAGCCTACATCATCCCCAGCAGTTTTTGTTCTCCTTCCCACACACATTTTTCTCTCTTCCGATCTTTTCCGTCACCAGACAAGGTTCCTCCCACCAATGAGTGTTTCCTTATCAACTTCCATTCTAGAATTTAATTCTACATCTACCCCAAATACCTGCATCCTCGTACTGTCCCCATCATGTAAAACTTAGTTTCAGAAGTCTATACACACACACTACTGCCCAAGTTTCCATATTCTTCATCCTATTCCCAGCTACACACGTATCATTGTTCAAGGTTTCCCAAAAGTATATGTGGTCAAAATATGTTCCAAGTGAACAAAAATAAAATGGACAAAGAGCCACGGTTCAAACCACTGAGAACAGCAGCATAGTTGCAGAAAAATTTGTTCATGTGCCATTTGTTTATATATGTTTCTCACAGTTTAGAACAGACTGTACTAGAGACTGATATTTTACTTTTTAGATGCTGCATTTGGGTGTTCAGAACAATTTCATTTATTAAAATAGTACTAGATCTTCAATGCACATGAATCCATGTACAGAAAAAAATCCAGATCAAAATTACCCACTGTAAATAGTGAACTATATGTTAATAGAGTGAATATGTTTCCAAAGACCTTACCTGAAAGAGTTACACCTTTTCCTATTACTCTTAAAGTGAATATACAATATATAGATAAAGTGGCAGAATAGGTACATTTCATCTGTACTCTAAGGCATATAATGCTAGTACTACCTACATCTAGAATATGACGTTTGCATTCAAGATCTCGCCTGAAAAGTTTTAAGTTTTTTCACGATATGTTTAAGTCAGACTTCAAGGTTTTTAGCTAATAAAGCAAGGTTAAGTAAATTGAACAGAAAATATAAAATAACATTACATAAGCTCTCATTTTTAAACAAGTGTGAATTATTCTACACACTTCCAAGCAACATTACGATACACGTTTGTCATTAGTTCCTTTCTTACATCCTTCACAATCCTACAAGCTGCAAATAAATGTTTGTTTCTGACTTTTAAGTTCTAACCAGGTAATAGTGTCAGATCATACAACTTAATGAACTGCAGCCCTTCACTACTCTCTTCAACATGTTCAGACATTTTACAAATATCTTATTACTGAGATAAAAGGGACATATCCCTCTCTCTTTGAAGTTAGCTTCTCACAAACATAGTCATTCAGACAGCTGTACAACAGGTCAATTTTGTTAAAAAGAATCCATTTCAAAATTAGCAGTTAAAAAATAGCTTATTTTACAGTAATTCTTCTGAGAGAGAACTATTTGTAGCATGAAAAAGTTTGCAAAGCGGGTTTTTTTGCTTTATATTTTTATGTTGATCTGTTTTTCTTTCAGTTTTGAAGATTGACCAACTGAAGCAGACCACTGTAGTAAAAAGATACTATAATAAGAAAACTGCAACTACAACTATTTCATTTTAAGGCTAATACCTGGAACAAGTGGGAAACTGTCTCTGCTGACTGAATAACCCAAGAGAATCTAAAAACCCTGGGTCCTTAAGATGAGCAATAAAGGTATTTCCTTTTGCCAGTATGTTCAGACACCGGGGCAGACTAATAAAGCTTGAACACAAACATTTTCATTACATAAAATCGCCTCTCAAAATACTCCTTCCCATAATTTCCCAAAATGAACTCTTACTCCTCTTTATAAAGAGGGTTGATATTTTCCTGTAAGGAAAAAGCTGAATTTAAAGTTACAGTCCAGATAATGATTATGGAATAGCAGAAGAGATTAGTCCTTCTCCAACAGTTGAGTAATCCAACCATTACATTTATAATCAATTCTATCCCTTTTTACCAATTTTACAACAGATTACTACCTACACAGTTGATGTGTAAAAATAAGACTTAGAAACTCTGCATTCACTTTGTAGGGAAGGGAATAAAGACAGCTACAACTAAAATATTTGGGAAATACACTGGATATGTATTATTTCATTGTTTTCTGAAAAAGAGTTCTGATATCATTGGAGGAAGAAATAATGTATTCTGCAGATAGAATTAGAGGAAAAAGGCTATTTCAGCTGCAATGTGGGAAAAGAAGCTTATGTAAAAAAGCAAAAAAGGCGATGACAGAAGTACAAGGAAAACCAGGAAGAATAAGGAAGAAATTTGACACTAGTTTTTACAAACAAAAAACATATGCTCCTATGTTTATAGCAATTTATTCCCAATTTTAAAAACTGGTGGAACTCCTCTGCTCTTTAACTCAATGCCATCCTTTGTATTGAAAGCTTGGGTCAGATGGAATGGATGACCCAAACAACACATCATTGGCTAGGTCCCTGAGTTAATAAATGAGGAAAACCTGATAATTAAGAAGAGAAACAGATACTTCATGTGAATCATTTGTGTCCTTCAGATATGCAAAAATCAGTGCATCCTGTAGCAGCCGTTCATGTGAAAACTGCTTACTGAATTCAAAAGCTTAAGCTTTGTGACCGTTCTGTACTTTTCTTGAAAAAGGGGGTTTGATGGATACAAAAATGTGGGAATAAAGACATTAATACCACAGAAGCAATTTCTTAGATTCCATCATATTCTTGGTGGATAAACTACAATATATCTCCTTCAAGTCTTATTTTTTACTTTCAAAATCAGTCATACTGTCATCTGGCTGCTGCAAACCAAATGAAGGTCATTTTAGATAATTTAATCCAAGGGTGAAAAATCATGCTATTGCAGATCCCACTGGGGAAAAAGCAGTGAAATGGGCTGAAAACTGCTTGCTCCTCAATTCTGTAAACAGACAGTCCACGTGTGACACTCCAAACTGCAATGAAAATTGCAGTAAGCACTAAAAGTGTTAAACAAGTGAATTGCTCACTTGGGACTCCTCTTCCTGTTCTTTAAATATTACTTTCCGAGAAGCTCTTTATATTAAACCTGCATTTTTCAAAACACTATTTAGATAGGAGCAGCTACAGCTGAACGGACTCCCCAGTAGCATGGTTTTAACGGTGCTAAATCACCATGGAGGCTGACATTAAGATGGGTAGTACAAAGATGAACGACATCTCTGAAAATGACACTGAGATGTCTTAGGATCTGACAAGCATTACAGCAAAACTCTGGGGGATCCTTTAATACAGAAGTATGGCTTGAACCCTTCATGGAATTAGTTGGGATAATCTTCAAGAAAGGCTTTCTCACTCTAAGCTCTCTGCCTTGACCATTCTTTTAGGTAAGAAGTCTAAGGAGACACCATAACTTCTCAGGAAGAAAATAACAAAACTAACAACAAAAAATCCTCCCTCCAAACCTGCCTATAAGGAACAACTAATAACAGCCAAAGTGAAAACGCAGTGTTGAAACTACTTTTGTCAGTAATTCAAAATAAGAAGCCAGCAATATGTACACAGCACATACATAAATAAGACTTCCTACCATTCATGTATGGTTTCTTATATTAGAAGATAATATTTTCTGTATGCAGTATTATCTCCATCTTTGTGTAGTTCTATATAGACTGGTGCTAAATTCTGCTTTTTGCTGTTAAGCACACCTTCCATTTAAACCTTAAATAATAATTACAGACATAACAGACTGTATTTGAAGGTTTAAGGGTCAAACAAAGATTATTTTCAACTCCTACAGAAAATGATGATACTTTTCCAGTTTTGTTTCCCAACAGAGATTTAAAAGAAAACAGTGAGGTTTTGGGTGGTTACAGAAATCTCCCTTCCAACATAAGGAACAGTCTGAAATAAAGAATGAAGTTTCTTTCTTTACAAATCCAGAAGCAGGTAATGGAGGCAGGTCACCATCTTTACTGTTGCTTATCTTTACTGTGAATGAAAGATAATAGGCTGTGCGGGCAGAGATCCTTAAGAGCCTTAAAAATGAGAGTAAGTAGCTTGTTTGATGCACTTTGGAAGGGTAACATAATCAAAACAAATCACATGAATTGTGTCTGTAGTAGCAACCTGAATTTTGGTGTTTGTCAAGGCAAAAACCTTGTATTCATCAAACCAGAAAAAGAATACTGCAACAGTCAGGTCAGGGGATGGTGAGCATACACAAGAACTTCAGGTTTGTGAATGAAATAAATAAACAAACAAACCCCATACATACGCATATGAATGTATACGCATAGTATACAGAAAACACTGTCAGGATATATACACAGACTGGATGTAAAGACACACCAAGTCAAAACTGCCAGTAAGCCTTGGAGACAGGAAGATAGTATCACATGCAGTGATTAGGAACAGAAGTAGCGCTGAGTGGTTGACACAGGAGAAAGGAGACTAAGAGCACGTTGAGTTTGAGTTCATCATAAGATATTCACAAAGATACCAGAGACAGATGACACAGTTTTAGTTTAAACAGGAAACAGTATTGGAACAGGGACATCATGAATGTGAATCATGTGCCTAGAGATTTAAAAATGTGTTTATGAATGAGGCTATCTGAAGATAAAGGGGGAAAGAAGGGAACATAAACTAGAGAGGGATACACTGAAGAAAGAAGACTTGAAATTAAATCGTGAAAGAAGCTGGAGCCAGAGGAAAGTCAGATAAAGGAAGACTGTCATCAAAGATAAAGAGGCAGAAACTATGTGGATGCAGGTTTAAGACTTGTATTAATGGAAAATGGAGAAAACTGAGAAAAGGAGACAAAGCTGACAGGGATCACAGAAGATGAAAGCTAGTAATGTTGAGAAGAAAAACCAGCACAGGAAAAGAAGATGTCAATAGATGGAATGTCGTTATCACATGGGCATGGGAGAAGCTATAAATTAGTTCTGATGGCATAGTTACAGAAATTTTAAAATTCTGGATGCTAACATCTCTCAGTAAACACAAGCTAAACATTTCGTTCAATTGTAGACTAATCTACCTACCCAATTTTCTTTGCAAGCTTGATTATATTGATCCCTAGATAATTTAATTCTTATTTTTTAAACAAATAAAATAATTTCAACTTACTAATATATGAGCTGCTATTAATTTCAAGGCAGACTGAACTGGAGGAGCTTTGTGTTGTGAACTTTGCAATAAACACTGCTTATGGTAAACAACAGCAGAAGAAACAAAACAGTGAGATAAATCTTATTTCACAATAAATCATAAATTAAAATACATTCTTATTCTAGTTAATGTGTCAAATGTCTCATTTTAAAATTTCTCTCTAGCAATAAACAACAATCAAATGAGAATTCAAGAAATCAGTGCTCCCACAAAGGAGAAAAAGATAGATTACACTCAAGTTGAACTGAAATAAGCAGTGCTTAAACGTAGGCTTTGTTTGTCTATAGTGTACAAAAATCCTGGGAGCAATTTTTGCTGTAGTAACATCTATTTACTCTAGAGAATAATTTAATTTATCAGGGAAGATAGAGCTGCTTTTAACTTAATTCTACAGCCATTTCGGGAAGGTAGAAAAGCATGGCAGCAAAATGAGAAAACAGACTGCAGTGAACACAAATAGATCCAATGCTACTGTAAAATTTGCCCCAAAAGAGTCTATGATAACTCATTAAAACCCTGCAATTAAATTAATATGATGCATGGGAGACTTAGTTCCATTGGCCATGATTTGGAGTATTATTGACAGGCAAGTGCACATGAAGAAACTAAAGTTCAGAACGGTTCTATACACCATAGAAAAGATGAGGGAGACGCAAGTCCATGCGAAGGAAGTGTCTGTGTCATCAATACATTTTCTGTAATGAAAACAGGTATGTTTGGTAACTACTGTAATAACAATGTGAAACAAAAAAGTAATTACTACAGATAGTACCAAAAATATTTAAGTTCTCTAACCTGAATGAATCTTCATTTCTACTTTAAAGCATAAACATTTTCTATTGGAATATTGCTGGAACTTCATTAAAATTTCTCCAGACCCATTAGCACTGCTGCCTGTTCGTGAACTTCACTGCCAACACATCATATATGGCACCTGTAGTAAAATCTGCACATTGGCCACTACTTTCCATAGAAGATTCTGCATTCAGCCACTTGAAACTTTCTGCATATTACCAATTCAAGCTGAAATTCTTCATGTTAGATGACTGTTTTTGTAGCTGCTTGCTTTTAAATCAGCACATCATTTCAAACTGTTCTTGAATGCAGCTGAAACAAATGTTTATTTTGTTTATTAGCCCCCACAATAATTTGTAGGAAGCCTATATGCCCAGCGTGCCTTGGAATGAAGACAGACAAGGAGGGATTTGAGAGTGTACCATGATGATGTCAAGGAATATTCTACTAGCCACCCAAAACTGATTATGCATGAGCTTTTGAAAAACTAAATTTCACACAAACTCAATACAGCCTTATTTGAATCAGGCATCTAAATTCTTCAAATGTTCTATCTGTCACGAGGCATAATTCAATCCAGAGCTGCAACAGCCTGAATTTCTTTTCTCTCACTCCTTCAGAATGCTTTCAGGTTTCATTGTGGCGCAAAGAAAAAACTGAGAGCAAAGAAAATTTCACTTATTTGCATGGTACTATTCCAGTGGGCACCAAAACTACAAGGAGAAGAGAAACTAGTGTAACTGGAAGCAAAGCAATATGAGGAGGTGGATGTAGAAAGGAAACCAGAGAGGAGAGACAAAAGAAAACATTGAGACTAGAATAAGCACAGGCTTAACAGAAACACAGAAGGGTCCGAATGGATGGTTGAACGTATCACTAGCCACCAGCACATACTTCAGTCAAATACTGGAATAAAACCATGGATGCCCATGTTTTATAATTCCTCTTTTTATAACAGATCTGAAACAAGAACACCTTATCACACTGAAGTCGTATGAAACTCTGCTGCATTCCTCTGTCTTGATACAACATACTGCAATTAACTGAGTCTAATGTTGGGTAGCTTAATGGTTTGATAAATTTTTCACTTCCTCTTTGCTTCTTGACCTGATTTCACAAAATAAAGCAGTCTTCCTCACCATAAGGACCTCCGTTCAACTTCTTGTTTGAACTTCATTCAAGTGAATACTACCTATACTAACAAGAAGATTTATACTATAAAACTGATGATAATTTATTTTTGTAATTGCCTTTTAGTTTCAACCCCCTTGCCAGTCTAAGTTGCATTTTGTCGAAGAACTACACACCTTTCTTCTCTACCAGTCTTGAAGCTAACTCGATTTTTTTATCTCCACCTGTTGGAATGTATATGCTAGCCAGTGGTGCTGCCAATGACTTCTGGAGGGAAATACAGTCCTGTCATAAATTTTTCTGCTTTCAACAGTATCCATATAAGCCTCTTCTGTCTTTTTGAGTTGAACAAACAGATTTATGGCCACCAGGAATTCCTTAATGTTGAGGGAAATACAAAGCTGCCAAAGGACTAAAACCTGATACTATAATTTCCAAAACTTCTCTTCTGATTCTTTCAGAACACTTCATGGAAATTCAAGGACTCGGGGATGATATGTAAAATCTCAATGGGACTGGGATTCTTTCTGTGGAAGTCAGGTGTATAGAAAATTAGGCTTATCATAAAAATCTAATAACCAACCTTAACTAAGGAACAGGTTCTTACCAATAGAGTACTATGTTTTTTGGAGAACATGCTTTTACATTGTTCCAGGTTATTTGCAGTATCTGCTGAAGAAATCTAATGAAGTTTAGAAGGACAGCCTTAAGGAGAAGCACATAGCACATTTAATGAAAATATTAATAAATTTTATTAGTAAGCAAGGCCAACAGTATGGTTGCTATCTATACAAGAGCCATTTCTGACTATTAAGTACAAATAAAACTACTGTCTTTTTTTTCCCCTCACTGCTATTCTACTAATATGGATTACACTGTCAGAAAATTCTAAAGCGATTAAATTGAAGAATTACTTCAGTTACATTGTAGGGCACTGCAATGAAAAACAAAATGCAAGAGCTGAGTTGTTACAAAAGAAAGAATAGCAGAAATATTAAATTTTCTGTTGTTATCACCTATTTCTTCTGAAAATACTACCATTGGTGTGTGTATATATATAGAAATTACAGAATCTTGGGAATTGTTTTCTCTTCAAAATTACAGGTCAGTTAGAAAAACATTATAAGCAGCCAAACATACAGAACACGACAAGAACACTGAGAAATAAAAAAAATTTAAAAACTACTTAAAATGTTTAGCTCACCTTTCCAACAGCAGCAGCCACTCTGTTGGTCTCCCCTGCTCTTTGCTTTCATTGCAGTGTCCAGCATTATGGCTGAAGGAATAGAGTACAGCAGAACCCCGCTAATTTACCTTACTAATTCATATACCTCATAATTTGCACACAAAAATTTGCCACTTTCCCAACTTCCTAGGCAAAATAAAATTGAAAAGCCTGTAGAGATGGCTTCTACCACTCAAATCGCATCACATTAGTAAATATGCTACACAATATTGACTAGTACATTACTCAGTATTACCGTCAAAATGTAAACTAAATAAAGAAAATACATTTCTTTAAAACATCACCATGTACCATGGCACTGACTTGCTCATTTTCAAACTTTGAAATTAACAAAAGAACTGCCCGCCAGTGAATTAGGGAGGCTCTACTGTACTTAAAATTGTAATGTCCTCATTGATACGCTTTTATCTACAATTTTCTTCAGACTACATCGCATGGGAATACAGAAACTACACTTAACTATGTCCTGTTATATATTATAATTAGTGTCCTATCACTGTTTTAATTATTCAGACTTTCTCTTTCAGAAGATTATATATTCAGTTTAGTGAGTGACTTTTTTCTCCTACATAGATTTTTTTTTTTTTCCTTAATGCAATATATAATACCAAGTGAAATTCAGCTCTGGTGTATTACTCAGGTATTTAATGAAAACCTATTTGTCACTTGATTTTCCAAACCAAAAGATAGATTATCCAAAAAAACCCATAGACTACACCTCTGCCTCAAGCCAAAAATCAGAAACCTGATTCATCCCCAACTGCCAGTCTTTTAATATAATCAATAAATCACATGGCATTTCTGATCTGGGATTATGTTTGTCAAGTTTAGATCAGTTACCAGTTCAATGCAACTCCTATACTTCTCCAGAAAAAAAGACAGCGTATTACCACATTCAATTAATCAAATTGACAACTGTGAAAAAATCTTACTGGTCTGACATCCCCACATGAGTTGGTAAATTGCCGTGCCAAGCCAAAATCCAGCATATAACACTTCCTGCAGGTGCTAGGAAAACGTCCCATTGCGAAGTTAGACTAGGAAGAAAAACATATACAGATAGATATAGATAAACACACACACATTTCAATATGTGCACATATCAATGCAGTAACACAATCATAGAAAATTCACGTTCTACTTCTCTAGCCTTCCTTCTATATTTTCAGGAAATAGTCCCCTAGGCACTAACAAGTTTATCTAAAAAAAAATGCACTAATATCATATATGCAGAATACAGAATAAGGATTGCAAATTGCCTTTTCCTTTTCATGGGAAGGGGAATAACCAGGTGTCGTGGTTTAACCTCAGTCGGCAACTAAGCACCACGCAGTCGCTCGCTCACTCCGCCCCGCCCCCCCCC
>NW_008795128.1:7280627-7318942 GCF_000699145.1 Aptenodytes forsteri
TGGCTGTGCCCCCTCCCAGCTTCTTGTGCACCTCCAGCCTTCTCAGTCAGTAGAGCACGGAAAACTAAAAAGTCCTTGGCTAGTGTAAGCATTACCTAGCAACAACTAAAACATCGGTGCGTTATCAACTTTGTTCTCATCCTAGATCCAACACACAGCACTGTACCAGCTACTAGGAAGGAAATTAACTCTATCCCTGCCAAAACCAGGACAGCAGGTTTTAAAAAAAAAAAAAACAAACAAAATAAACCAAAAAAAACCCCACCACCAAACAATAAAAGCTAGGAAGTCAGTGAGGACTTATGGAGGTAATCCATTCTGAAAAGCTTCAGTAAATTTTCTTATTTGCCTCTACGGATTAACATACCATGTTAGCCCTTTAAAAAAAAATTCAACACTGCTCGTTTATGATGTTTGAACATGTTGGCTGAATTGGTTCAAGTCTCTCCCCACCAAATCCCCTTAAAATTGATTACATGATACAAAAAAAGATAAAGCTAAAACCAAGTTCTGTGAAATGGAATTGAAACTACACATCTGAGCAAGCTGGAAGCTTAACACAATTAACTCTAGAAAAACTACTTTTCTTTTTCCATTAAGTGAAACAGCAGTACTGTTCTAAATAAATCTGAAATTCACAGCTGCTTCAAATGTCAAAGGTTGAGACTAAAAACCCAATCGAAACCATGAATTGAAATGAGTATGATCAACGTTATTTTTAAATGGAACAAAATTTCAGCATTGCCCAATTCATCCTGAGGCAAATAACCAACCAAGGATTTCAAGATTTCAGCTCAGCACAAAGCTTGCTTTTAGTATAATCTATCTAGAAGATATATAATAAAAGATAAAATGGACTTGTATTTTCAAGCCAGGAAAACTGCATGTTAGAAAGCAATCGTGCCTTCTTTTGCATATGGAAGTCACAACATAACTCCTAAAGGGGAAGAAAAATTCTTCTTTTATGAATCTAATATATTGCCTCACACTGCTGTTTTTCCTCGCTCAACATTTAATTTCCTGGGTTTTTTCCATCCCCTAACAGCATTCTCCATTTCTATCCTATTTGAGCCCATAGACTCCAAGATACAGCTAGATAACAAGATGTCCCCAATCCATCCTGCCAGCCACAAAGGAACACATTTCCCGTTCAAAACTTGGATTGTTTTCATCATTAAAATCTTGCGCTCCGGCTAACTCCTTCTCAACTATTTCACTTGACATTCACTGCCTCTGTGTCCTTTCCCTATTAAGTGAAGTCTTGGGGATGGGTCAGGGAGAATACAAGTTTTATAAAAAGTTGCAAGAAAGAAGTGATGAAAATGAAAATTCCCTAATGTACAGAAACTTATCAGAGGTTTTATGTAAACACCATTCAGCTGACAGGAAATTTAGCTATATATGCCAGATATAACCAGCCATATTTGCATCTATTAGAAAACACAAGATTTGCTTATTTTTTCTCATTTACAAATTTTGAAAGCTCAGCGTTCTAATGATATTTTTAATATAGAGCAATATTAAAAATAGCTGATGCAAATTCATGAACAAATTCAAAGAAAAACAAAAAAATAATAAGAACAAAATCGTGATGCTATCAGGAAGCTATGGTCCTCATGACATTTTGACAACACTCATTTTATTAGAATTGCACAATAAAACAATTGAATAGTTTTCTCTTACAGTCTGTCTTTTCTTTCCTTGTTTGTTACAAATATATTAAATACAAAATATTGCTATTGAAAGAACAAATTCAAAGAAAAACAAAAAAATAATAAGAACAAAATCGTGATGCTATCAGGAAGCTATGGTCCTCATGACATTTTGACAACACTCATTTTATTAGAATTGCACAATAAAACAATTGAATAGTTTTCTCTTACAGTCTGTCTTTTCTTTCCTTGTTTGTTACAAATATATTAAATACAAAATATTGCTATTGAAAAGCTTATAAATACACCCTGCGGCTAGTATCTATTCTCTTAGATTTATTATGCTAAGATATTAATTGCCATTAGCCAAACTCATTATATCATATCTCATGGCAAATACTCTTGATTGCATGATGCTACAGATAAGAGTTCAAAGTTTTAACTACAGAAAATTGCAAGGAGGCCTAAGTAACTGAAGACAATGATGACAAAGACCAAAGTTATTGTTGTTGCAATCCAACATTAATTAATAGAAAAAACCTGCCCTATCAGATGAATAAACATACAATTTTCTGTCCCTTCTCATTTTTTCATTTTAACATCTAGTATAGAACCTATTCTTATTTATGCAGCCATCTAATGACCACATATTACTTGCTTGTTTGATTTAATGGGCAGACTTACCGGTTTTATGTCCCTGTGCAGGAATCCTACAGAATGAATACTTTCAATAGATTCCAAAATCTGCTTCCCAAGCCGCAGAGTGGTACTAATGGTGAATGTTCCTCGAGACTGGCTCCGACGCAGGTCTGCCAAGTTCCGACCCTGATCAAATTAAAAGGGCGTTTTCATAAAAAAATACTAATACCGAGATTCACAGATAGCGTAAAGTCTTCCTACTTCTTCTTTAGCTGTTCATGGTTAAGCACAGAACACTCTCATTACCTATTTTCATATTCAAGGATAACACATCTCACCTAAATGTAATGAGTATATGTCCCCGAGTATCTCCAACATTAAGTTTAGAATCTATTTTTGAAAATACGAATGTTAGTATCTTTCTACTCCTAAATAACATGGACCAAACTAATCTCTATTAGAAGACTAGTACATACAGTATCAGTTAACGTTTTATCTGTGTCACACCTGAAAAAAGGCCCCTGAGAAAGTGCTCACAAAGACTTCTTTACACTCACCTCTTTAAGGAAAAGTACATAATTTATTTAATTATACAGTATATCTTAGATGACTTAACCAAACAGATGAAAAATATACTATGCAGGAAATGCACCCCCATGACATCACAGAACTGTTGGTCTGTCAAAATAACAGATGACCAACAGTATGAACTAGAGCACACTTCTTTTTCCAGTATTCATATTCACCAAGATGATAAAGGACAATAATCCCATAACTTTAAGTGCTAATCACCCATTTTATCCGTTTTCACAGGAACAACTCTTTCAGTAAAGTGAATTCAGTGTTTTCTTTTACTTGCAAAGGGTATTTTTTCACTTTCATCAAAAAAGCCAACAAAATGCACAGACTAATATATTGTATTTTAGACTATCTTCAGGGAAAGACTTCAAAGGAATGTGAATTATCTCAGAAGACATCACAGTTCACTCTTTCAATAGTCAGGTCTTTCTGAGGATGCAAACTTTCTCCTTTCTGAGAGAATTATGGAAAGGATATCAAGGGATAAAGATATAAGGATATGCTCAATTTAGGTTTGCTCACTACTATGCGTTCATGATCTTTGTTTTGTTTTTTTTTTAATTTGTCATCCTTTAAAATTTTACTAGTATTTTCATATATGCTTGGCTAATAAACCAAAACACACAAGCAAACTTTGAGCTCTGTTTGATACACTGACCTGCAACTGCATGACCACATAGTTAAATCTGTCATTCCTTCCACATCCAATGAATCTACAGACATGATCTTTTCCTGAGAGAAAAAGAAGCAAATTAGCCAATAATAATGAAATTCTGTGGTTTATTCCTTTAAATACCTAGCAAATTACTGGAAGAGATAGTTATATTTCTTTAGAGATCTTTAATAAACTAAGGCCCCCACCCCGACAATTCAACAGCTGTAAGACCAATGTCAGTTCTACCCCCAGTTAAATAGAAGTTTTGTCCCATAAAATATGCAGCCCTACCACAGCTATCACTCTTCTATAAGAAAACATACATGGCAACATGCCTAAATGTCTACAGATTTGAGGCATTTTGGATTGGGAAAAGGTTATTTTCTTGCAAAGCTGATGGCTTGTTATAGTCAATATCCCTAGCCACTATTCCTCTTTTTCTATAAGCTGCAGCTGCCATGATGAAAGAAAACAGCAGTAGTTACCTGCGGGTCATTTTTTGTATTAAAAAATTCGAGAAAATGTAATTCAACTAATCCGTTATTAGTATCTTTTTCTAGAATATGATCTTTGCTGTTTAGCTACAAAAGACAAATTCAGCTTAGGTACATTGAAGCAGATAAAGAATTGTAGTAGTTAAAAAAAATCACAGTTTGGTTTAAGCCAATTTTCTTTAAAGCCTCTTCCTGTCCTAGAAGCAAATTGTGGAGAAGAGGGCTGGTCAAAAATAATCCCCTTACTATCCTGCAGTTGTAAGTCAAAGCATAAGATTCCCCAGGTAAAAAGAGGCAAGCCAAAGACTAAACAAGAGCGAGAATGCAACCTCATTGTCACTTCAGTATCTGTGTTCATTGACTTGGAGAGAAGCTGGGACCCCTTATGACCCCACTCTACAACAGAACAGGGAACTGTAGGGTTTAAGTCCCTCATGCCATTTACCTTCCTTTCTGACACCATGGAAGCTACAGCCAAGAGAAAGCTGACGGTTGCAAGTGGCCACTAAAGCTCTGTAAAATTTGTGTCACCTAAGGTTTCTTTCATGAATTTCTTTACCCTTAGGATTACCAGAATGTCATAAATAGAAAAAAGAAGTGATAGGAGAAAAGCAATTAAAAAATTCAAAAACACATTACTGCTTTCAAATGTACTTTCATGTACTGCTAGCTACACATCTGGGGGGACTTTGTTACTGCTGCACTCATAGCTCCATCAAAACCCTAAAACTTGGCCCTACAGCTTCTGAATATTCTCACTTCACTTGACAGTTGCCTGTTTATTGCTTCCTCAGAAAGCTCCCTGCTACATACAGTTAAAACAAATAGGCCCATTTAAACAAAGAAAATAGTACAGGATTCATCAAAATAATTTATTTTAAAAGAATTAATTCAAAAGAAATCCCTACAACCTCTGCAAATATGTAGGTGCTAAGCTGTAAGTATCACTGCTTTTCCTCCACTTTTTCCTTCCACCCATTTGTTTAAGTGAGACAGGCAATGTTACAGACAGTATAATTTTATGAAGAAAAAGGATTTGCAGCAAGAAATTTTGTATATTCATTGCTGCAGTTTCCAGTTAATGAAGTCTCACCTCAAATATTCATGATTCATTTTACGGCCACTGTGGGTATGCTGAAGGAACATCTTCAGAGAAACATATATTAGATTTCGTCTGACAAATTGAGTAAACGTCCAAAACTCGGTTTGGTCAGAGAAACACCATTTTAACTGGAGCAACAACTCCAGTTGTGTGGTAAATTCTCTGGAAACTAAGTTTTATGAAAATCTGAGGAAATGGGAAAGGACAGAAGTAGGGCCTGTACACCTTATACAAATAGCATGATCCTCCGCCACTCCAGTGTGGCTATACGTACCTACTACACCTTTGCAGATACCTTCAGTTCCTTTTCCCTCAGCAAGAAAACAGTATTTTCTCACACCTGTGAGCCACATGGCTGGGGAGCAGGGGGAGAAGAAGATGGTAATAGGCTGCAGTGAACAACTATGCCCTTGAAAAGCTTCCTAGGGAGGGTACGAAGCCTACTTGCCATTCCCCAGGCTGCAGTGTATCACTACAGCTAGCTTTTCACCCTACACCAGACACAACCCATCACTAAATTATGCTAGAGAGCTGTAAATGAGTGAGGGAGAAGTCTGTAAGGTTGAGACGGAAACCAACTGAGTGAGTCTCACTCTCACTGAGCGAGATGTGATAAATCTGTCTTCTCCCATCTGACTGTGGGAACAGATGGCCTAACAACATGATTAAACAAAACAACCATCTGTTGCAGCAGATTTCTTGTTTTTTAAAAAACCAAACAAAAAAAAAAACAAACAGAAAACAGAGCTTAAAGAGTTAAACAGTATTCTGACAACAATAATTAGGAGACAGCATCATTGGGGGGGGGGATAAAAAAAAAAAATCAAAGATACAATTGATGACTAAGCTGTAATAAATGGCCGTATCAGTGAACATACTCCTCCTTCATAATTGAGAAGTCATACAACTACTCACATATTTAAGCATGTTTTGCTTGATCAGGGTCTTAAAAGAGCTTCTTTGAAGTTTTTCATTATTCACTGTACTGCATACCTACAAAGTTATGACTCATTTCAGCCCTGCAATGAATGACCACACTGTCTTAATTTCCAAAATTTCTGAAAGCAAAAATAATAAAAAAATAGTACATCCCTGCACTTCTGCCAACAGCTATTCTCATTTCAGTTTCACAGTTTCTGTGAAATAAGATTCTAATTCAGAAACACTCGAAAGCATGTTTATAACCTTGAGAATGTGCCTAGCTCTAGTAAAGACTGGAAGAGCCGTTTTGCTGGATTGAGACATATTACACCTATTTATTTAATTCTTTCCTAAAAGCCTATTTCTTCATAGTTTTCCCAGAAACTGTACGTGGTAATAAATATGTTTTTTTAAAAAAATCAGATCCACACATCAAGAGAATTCTGAATGACACTGTCAGCTCACTGTGTCTCATTACATACTATTCATAGATCAAACCTTCCAAATATTTGCAAGAAATAGGATTTTCATGACAATTATATTCCTTCCTCTGTTTTATGTCCAAGGTAACTAGAACACCTTGAAAGTAAGAGAACATAAGCCCTTTGAGAAAAGGATAGTAATTATATACATACATATATATACACACACACATGCCAAAGAGGGATACAAGAGCAAGATAAAAGTTGGTCTCAGAGGATGTACGCTATTAGAAGGTTGTCACAAAAATATCCTAAAAGAACCATTTACAATTTCACCTGCTCTGAATCTGCATGAAAAAAAACTTGTCAAAAACAAGAAAAATTTCTACATGGTAAATGAAGCATTTAATAAAAAATATTCTTCAAGAAGCAATGATAAAGTTGTTTTCTACTCCATGTTTTTGTCCATTTTTCTTGATTTTCTCTCTGCTTCAAATTTTTAGCTCTTGCATACTGAAAACTTGGGAAGGTAGAAAAATCAATGGAAATGGCTCCTAGGAGCCAAGATTTTATGTAAAACATGAAATGGTCTCTACCATATCTTATTTAATAAAAATCCTTTAAGGATGGATAAAAATATATGCATGTAAAAATAAAGTTACATATCTGTGCAAACTATAAATCTCAATATATGCAAAAGGTTCACCCTTGACCCATCTCTTACAGTAGTCACTTTCCTGATCATCTACAATGTTCCCTACCTAAAACCAGAACAGTTACACTGTAATGTGGAACTTGCACAGCAATGACTAAAGGTCACCTCTAGTGTTACTATCATGGAATCACCAACTTCTGGTTTTGTTTTTTTTTTTAAATTGTGCAAGAGAATAAGAAGAGATAAAAATTAAAGAATAATATTTAGATTGTTTTCTTATAAGGAAGGTTGTCAAAAGAGCTCCTTGTAAAGATCTCATACAAAATCAAGGTTCTAGTTATACAAAAACTTCTATTTATTGTTTTCTCAGAGAAATAATATCAAGAAAATAAATAACTGAAAGATCTTTATTTGGATTATTTGCCTCAGTGGATCTTTTGTTCAGATGTTTCATTATTCTGTTCTTTTCATCTAGAGGGCATTTCCCATGATTCAGTAGAACCAGAGGGACTCTTCTGCAGGAAGACTTGTGTTGTTAAAGGAATTACACTCCCAAAGGAAGACTGATGAGAAAATTATAACTTCTGTAAGGCCCTATGGCAACTATTCACAAATCAGTTTTTTATTATTTCAGCAAACATTTTTGGTTTTCAAAAATGCTACAAAAGGTAAAGAAGTTTTTACTAAGAAAAAAGCATTTTTGTAACATCTTAACTCAAACTTCACTATACTTAAATTCACAGTAGAAAGTTATAAGGCACTCCAGTTATGCAGTCGTATATAAAGCTATGTTTTTACCTATCATTGGCATTGTAGTGCTACCAAATTCCAATATTTTATTTCAGTTATTACTATTTTTATTATTACTTTAGCTGCTTCACCTATACCATTTTAAAGACTCTGGTTTTTGTTAAAAATAGAATCAAGCTCACGTGTGCAGAAAAAAAAAAAAACAACAAAAACCTTGAAAAATTAATTCCAAGCATTTAAAAACCCAGGAGTTACAGAGTATTTGTTTCTTCAAAACTCACTATCTTTAAGATAATTTCTTTCAAGAACCCTGACAAATGGTTTCTAAATGTACGATTGGTAATACTGAAATTTATTATTCATCTCTGGACTAGAAACTCTAAAATTCAAAGAAAGCTAATATGCAGTCCCTGAATCTTCTTACTCAACTATATAATACTACGTTTTTGTGAAATTCATTAAAAAGATATAAACATAAGAACAGTTTGTTAACACTACAACATGTGACATGCTTGCCCTCTTAAATCTATAGAGGCTGTCAATTTCTGCTGCAATGTGACCTTTACAGCAGATTAGGCAGCACCATATGTCACGCAGATTTTGTTTTATTCCAACTAACAGTTTAGAAAAATCGGGCTGCTGACAGGGATGGATGTATTAGTCAAAATCTTCCAGATTCAAAATAATTTTTTTAAAGAAGAAAGTTGCCCTTTAAACTTTCTTTTTATAATCTTATGTTGTGAAAAGGAATGAAGAGAAGCCATTGCATATTTCTCTGTACTGATAGCTTCAGACATTAAAGTATCTAAAGGTACATTAAAAGTGACTATTCAAAGCTGTGATTCTGAATGGTCAAGGACCTGAACCCTAAAAAGTATTTCAGGACTCTACATGCCAATAATTTTTTTTCTACAAGTTCCAGTATTTTAAGGGGTTTTTTTTGTTTGTTTGTGTGGGGTTTTTTTGAAATATGTTTCCCATTTCAACATTAGAATTATCCTTGGCAATACTTGCAAAGGCAAAGAAATACAAATATTCTTATCCTGGATGCTATGTGAAGGACCCACAAATATTCAGTGCTAGATAGTACAGAAAAAAAGAGACCATCTTAGAAGGGGAAATAAAAAGCTAACAACAACAAAGTCTAGAGCTAAAAAAGGTAAGAAGAAGATGCAGATCCAGAATAAACTACAGTTGAGCATAGGATTTGCAGCAATTTAATTTTTTTTGTTGTTCTTTTTGTTTTCATGCCATCCCATTTCAAAGAAAAGGTCCATTGTAGCAAAACGTTCAGAAGCTGAAAGAGCTTCTATTCCACTTTTAATAACCATTTAGCAATAACCTGCAGAATATGGGGAATATTTACTGAAACTATGACTAAATAGAGATTATAATGATTTTTTAAGAAGATACACTGACATTCTACTTCTGGCATATCCAGGGTACAGCCCTACCTTGCAATTTCTTCAACACAGCTACTTCCATTTTCAGCACTTGCTTTGGCTGCTGAGCTGATTCGACCTTCAGTGCAACATTTTCCCGAGTAAGCAAGTCCAGTGCATCGTAAATTTCTCCAAATCCTCCGCCTCCTATTTTCCTCAACTGTATTGGGAAAAAAAGAAAGAACAAAAACAGATTTAAAAGATGGGAGAAGGAAAAAAAGGAAACAAGACATCAACACTTCTTTGTACTGCCTGCCATACCGCAAACGCTGTTGTATTACTAATAGATTTTAAAATAACATACTCGTATCCTTCAGTACATAAAAGAGCTGCTGAATAATCTACTAAGGTATGGTTAACCACAGTTTGGAAGAGAATCCTAGGAAAACAAGTTAACACACCTGATCTCCATCTGCACTAAACTTCTATTTAATACAATAGAAGAGTGCACTAGCATTCCCAGCATGAATCTGACCAAAGTCAGCATGCTAAAGTCTTTTCTCAAATAGTCACATACTACCCAGAGACTTTCAAATACAAATGCACAGTGACATTTTTTTAAAACTTGCCATCTTCTTCCTTTTTCGGAAATACGCACACTGAATACTAAAGGTATAAAAGTTCTTGGACTTACGGAAAAGAGACAGCATTTTCTATTATATGCAGTGACTTACACATAACAGCTAAATCATAAATGATAAGAAAAGGCTATGATTAAGTTTGACTATATATTTTAAATGTTACTCACATTTCCATTCACCAATACCATTCTTATTAACAGACATACTAAAGAAACTTGCACCACTGAAAGTTTCATCTGTGTTAGGAAGAGGTAAAAAGAATGCTTCTGGCATATTAATTAGTTTGCTCTACATTCAGAGCAAATATTAATAGTTGTGTTTTCACTCTGCTTTAAATGTTCACAGGGAACAGAGACTTGTCTGGTTTTCAGTATCAAAAATGTCAATGTTATTTCACGTAATGCTTTCATATGGTGATCTCCGCTGTAGCTACCATTCTAAAGTTAATAAAAGAGAAAAGGAGACAAAAAGAACTTACCCTAAGAAACACACAATATTGTATTTTTACTGTATTTTACTTTGAAAGAACTGACATGGTTTTCTAAACATCATTTGAAAACATACAGTTGCTAAGGTTATATGACTACACTGTATTAAATGTCATCTAAACATTCCAGGGATCTAGAGATCAGCAATGTGCTGACCTATCTTCAGATTCTGAAAATAAATCTGATGTCTCTTAATCCAGACAATCAGCCATCTGACTGAGAAAGAAAAACAATTTTTAAAATAGCCTAGGCCCCTAAGAATAAGGAAGAAGCTAACAGGTAAAATACTCATATTGTCTACTTGCATTTTTCAAGTCATATCGCATGAAATTTTTATTCTGTATGATTACAACAATACTCAGTATTTCATCATGCACTTTCTGTCCTGAAGGTCTTTTACCATCACAAGCAACTGCTATTTCAATATTCTTGAGGAAAATATGGTCCAAGATACGTAGCATTATCTACATTACTCACTTCTGGCCAATTCATTGCCCATTTTAAAAAGGTGCATAGGATAGACAGCACACCACATCTTCAGACCTACAGAACTAACCCACCTAAATATCTGCTTCTAGTGCAATACCTGTTGACTGCAAATTCACACGTTCATTTCTTTCTAACAAGCACACTAGCTGTTAGCAAATGCAATCTCCTCTTCTCCACAGGCTGTATACTTTCTCTGAAGCAGTGTAACATGCATACTACCAACACAGGCTTAAGCCTGTTGCTCTTTAACCTACACATTTCAAGAACTTGTTCTTGAAGTTCAGGTACAGAGTATCATAAATCCTGAATAAGAAGTTTGTGTCTTCGGACATGACTTGTTTAAGGTACTACTCAGGTAAGAGTCTAGGGTTAACTCTGAAATAATGACAAACCATGAGAAATAGAAACCTTTCAAGTCCCATGAAATACTCAGTATAACTTGGTTACATTCCGATGTATTTAACATATGCAGTGTTAGTCTTTACAGAAAGGAAAGAGATCTGTCATCTAAATATTGGGAAAAATAGCAAGTTTTAAACAGGATTATATATGTATATATATTAAAAGAAAAAAAAAGTATGTGCGTATCTACGTATCTCTCTCGAAGATGTAGTTTCGTGACTAATTTGGCCATTTTAAGTCTGCACTTTTCTGTTCCACCTCTTGGTCTGGTAATGCCACATAGACATTGATCTGACTGTAGTCTTCAGCGTAAGCACATAAATTTTCAGCATAGTACAAGCACAATGGAGACAGTGAGAATGCATGGTGAAAAAGCTGAGAGGGGAAAAGGAAAGAGGTGACACAGCCATCCTCACCCCTATACAAACTTACAGCATTTATCATATAACTTCATTTACCAGCTTTGAGAAACAGCCAGACGGAGAAAGACTACCTTTGAAAGGCTTTTTTTTCCTGCTTGTGTGCTTAAAAAAAATTAAAGAAAAAATAAATCAAAACAAAACCAAACACACCACCACACTAATAAAATAAACAGATCAATTTCTATCCTCAGATAAAGTACGCCAGAATCATTAACATACATCCAATAACGACATCAGTCAACAATTCCAGGCACAAATGAACCTCTCTGATTGCAGAAAAAATATTTTCCACACCCTTTGTCACTGGGTCACGCACCACATTCAGCAATGAGCCCACGTTTTCCTTGGTCTTCTTTTTGCTGCCAATGTCCCTGTAGAAGCCTTTCTCATTGCTTTTCACATCCCTCACCAGTTTCAACTGCCAGCTGAGCTCTGGCTTTCCTATATATTCATCCCAACACACAGAGGCAATGTCTCCATATTAAACTTGGGCAGCTCATCCCTGCTTCCACCTTCTGTTCACTTGCATTTTGCTTTTGAGTTCAGACAGGAGTTGACTGTTCAATTATACTGGCCTCCTGCCACATACGCTCAACATCTTTTACCTTGACAAGGACCATGTTGCCCTCGTTTACACCTGCACCACCATTCTCCCATTTCGTACATTAGTTTCAAGCTTCTCTTCTTTGCATTCAGCATCTCACACCCCAGACTCATTCTCTCCATTCTCTCTTCCACTCCTACCTCTTTGTATGCTTCAAGTCTAAAGCATACAATTTCCAACATGTTTTATCCTGGTATTTTCACTTACGCTACATAGTGAATGATGTTCTTAAACCTGCCTAAAAACAATTATCATTACAATCATGTCCCTCCAAGTCAGGATTGTAATAGATGTTTCAAAGGCAAAAAGAGGAATGAGAAAAGGCATCGCCAGAGGATAAAAGCAAATGCTAATAGATACAGAGACCAGTAGAGAGGGAGGGTGTCACTATAAAAATATTTTATAGTGTCTTTTCTATGCTTACTTTTCAAAATAGAATCACCCTGAAGAACGTCTAGGTTAAAAGTAAATTTAATTGAGCATAGTTTTTTTTAAATGTTCATGTCCACAAATTCCAGGCATGTTTTCATGATTACAAAGACCAAGGTCCTGAACAGCAAAAACTCTGAGACTGCATTTCAGCTGCAAATCTTTACATAACTTCCAGAATGTGTACTTTTTTTTTTTTTTCTTAAACTGGTTACAACAAAATAATCTCATGCAATCATACTACAGAGCTGCCATTCTTCAATGCAGGGGGAAAAAAGCAGGATATTGGGAGAGTTCCACAAGGAACAATCAGAAGTACTACTGATAATTAGGGACAGTACTCATTGTCACCAAAACTTGAAAGTCCACTGGTTTATACCACCTCATCTTTCTACACAAGGAATTTTTAAGTACTCTACTGCTTCAAGAACACTAGCAAAAAACTTCAATACTTCATAACCTAACAGAAAAGTATTAATTATATTAATATATATGTGTGTCAAGGACCAAGGAATTTCTAAAATTTGCATGCTATTTTCTTCCACTGGCAGACTGTCCAATGCAATCCTGAATTCAGAAAGAAGTATATTGCCTTAGATGCCATCAAGAAATCTTTAATGTTTGCTACGGAAATTAAGAAATCAAAGAGTTACCCACAGACAATATTTGGCACTCATCTGCCTGTAATGCTTGATTTGGAAAATGTACAAGTTAAAATGTATAATCACGAGATAAACAACAGCCTACTCTCAAAATTTTCCAAAAGACACCGATCTGATCATCATTCTTCATTACATAGGAAAGAAAATAAACCTGAAGAAAACAGGACTACTGTTGCACATATCAGACAACTGAGTAGTTTTGTGCATAGTGATGTATTAGTATACTGTTATCTATTTATAATGCTATTTTCTTCTATTCGATCTGATTCAAGACTATGCTTTCAGTTTTTACTTCACTGCAATATTGAGATGCAATATAAGAAGATATTTTACAAATACTTACACTCCAAAGACAGCCATTTAGGTTCTATTTACACAAAAGGAAATATAAAGGTTTCCTATACAAAGCTAGTATCAGCTTCCCGCATTTTTAAACGAGGGATAGGGCACAAGATAGTTGAAATTATTTTCTCTATACGAATTTGAAATGATGAATCTTCTGTGTTCAGTCTCACAGTTTTAAATAAAATATTGAAATATGGGAGTAACATAAAGCAAAGATGATGCAAAAAATAGTGATTCAGTATCCATTCACAGCCTACTAAACACACAGAGATATCCAATATGTTCTATTAAGAAGTGGTGCTTTTTTCTTTTTTTTTTTCCTTTTTTTATTTTAAATCTCAAAAAAAATCCACAAGCAAAAAAATTCTAAAGTGATCAGGGGAATGGAGAAGGAACTATGAGAACTCAGCCTGTTTTTCCCAGCAAAAAGAGTTTCAAATGGATACTATTTCCCTCTAGATGTAAATCAAGGATATGAACACCAAAAGGGAACAGAGCTATTTATGGTAAAGCCAATACTGGCACACAATCAAATGGATACAAATCAGCCAGGAATAAACCTATGCTACAAAATATAATGAACAAAAATCATTTCTAATTAGAAGAGCAGCAAGGGCCTGAAAGACCTTCCTATAAGAAGTAACAAATCTCACAATCTGACTAGTTTCAAGAGGGTGCCTGACTGATTTCCAAAACAGACTGACATAATCACTGGCTGATCAGATTCAATATAGTAACAGGACTCTTCCAGTTGTACTCTGAACAGGCACTAAGTTAGGATTTAAAAGCCTTCTTAGGTCCTTACCAGAAAAAAACCCACCTTAAATCCATATAACTTCTTTTTAAAGTAGGATAAGAGAAACAAGAGGTTTTAAAGTCCTTTCACCATTTAACATAAGCATTAAGCAAAATACATCTCACAAGAATTTTGAAACAGACTTCAAAGCACAAACTACTTCTTTTTAAAAACATGTTTTAAAGAAGAAAAAGAATTGCAGGAAGGCATACTCACCACCTTCCATCTTTCTTTGACCAAGATTCCTACACTGAGGATGTCAGGCTGCTCCCCTCCTCCACTCATTGCAACCTCCTGACGCGATGGTGCTGCTATGCAAAGTCTAGGTCAGTAGAAACCATCCAGATCCCAGGAGTGGCTTCCATTTAACCAGTGACTGCAGAAACAGAGCAGAACGTAGGATCTCAATGATTAACAGAATAACATGAAATACAGAAAAAGTCGTGTTTCTCACCTAGCACCTTAACTAGTTTTTGTATCCCATAGTGACTTATTTTGGAATTCTAGCCAAACAAATTCCAGTACAGAAAGAAATTCAAGTATATTCTTCCTTATTTTTTTAATCTGCTCTCTCTCAAACCTCCAAGCCCAATCTCAAAATAGTACTAGTGAATATAAACATTTTCAGAGTTATATTCTGCAGGCAGTCTCAAATTGCTGTAAATCATAATTACGTTTAAATTTAATTTTAATAACTTTTAAAATATAATTAATATTTACTAAATAGTTGGTTAAGTAATTAATAGTAATATATAATAATAAGCTTAAAGTAATATTAACGAAAAAATTACAAAATTAAAACTAAATACTTAAATCAGAATGGTAATTTAATTTATTGCACTGCATACAGACTATTCCACATTTTACAATGTGTTTCACATAGCTAGGATTACCTATGATTAAATATGGCTAAAGTACAATTTTGTTGGTTTATGTCAGGGTACAAATAGCTAAAGGGAAAAAAACTTGTCTTGGGCAACTCTATCAGTTTAATTTTTTAACTTTCTGGCTTTAGGCAAACACCTCTAAAACGAATTTTATATAGCCATATAAAAACTTGTCTTTGGGAGATTAATTCATCCATAATGGCTCCCATTAGCAACTACTACAACCAATTAAAAGCTTATTTCAATTCTTTGAAGCTTTTCTAGAATTGTGCTTATTTGCTACACTGGTATAATTATACAAGTGTTAACTCTTTGTACAAACTCTTATCCAATGATAAGACTCTTCAGAAGTGTATTTCCTTTGGGTTTATTTCTATCACTTCCAAAATAGCATAAATTAAAAGTGAAAAATTCTTTTCTCCTTGAATCAACACACAAATGGTATGCAAAATTGGTACAACCATTCTCATTTAAATTAACAATATGCCCTTCCATGTGGATAAATGCCAAGTTTACTACTGGGCTAAATTATGCTTTTTAAAAAACAACCTGCTGCTTAAACAACCTGGCTTTTAAGACAGAGGTTTGTTTGACATGGCCAATGGCCAATGGCATCCTGGCCTGTATCAGAAACAGTGTGGCCAGCAGGAGTAGGGAAGTGATCGTGCCCCTGTACTCGGCACTGGTGAGGCCGCACCTCGAATACTGTGTTCAGTTTTGGGCCCCTCACTACAAGAAGGACGTTGAGGTGCTGGAGCGTGTCCAGAGAAGGGCAACGAGGCTGGTGAGGGGTCTGGAGCACAAGTCTTATGAGGAGCGGCTGAGGGAACTGAGGCTGTTTAGCCTGGAGAAAAGGAGGCTGAGGGGAGACCTCATTGCTCTCTCCAACTACCTGAAAGGAGGTTGTAGCGAGGTGGGGGTCGGTCTCTTCTCCCAAGTAACTAGCGATAGGACGAGAGGAAATGGCCTCAAGTTGCACCAGGGGAGGTTTAGATTGGATGTAAGGAAAAATGTCTTTCCTGAAAGAGTGGTGAAACATTGGAACAGGCTGCCCAGGGAAGTGGTGGAGTCCCCATCCCTGGAGGTATTTAAAAGACGTGTAGATGAGGCGCTTAGGGACATGGTTTAGTGGGCATGGTGGTGTTGGGTTGACGGTTGGACTCGATGATCTTAGAGGTCTTTTCCAACCTCAATGATTCTATGATTCTATGATTCTATGACATGACAGTATCTGTGGGGGGTTTTTTCATATTTCATTTACGCCTTTCTTGCTTCAGTTGTAAATTCTGACATTTAAACCAACTCCAAAAACAGACCCCTCTGGAGAAAAATTAACCTGGATTAGTTTGAGATCTAAATTTATATCAAATTAGAGTGGATTACATCCCTGTAAAAGAATGTTCATTCAGAATATGTAGCCTGAATTGGTTTAATTCAAACAAATGAAGGGAAACCAAATTAAGATTGAGTATTCTGAGTAACAGTGTCCACCATGCAATTTAATCAAGTTGAACTAAACCAATTTAAATTCTACCAGTGCTGGTAAATTCTCCCCTGCAGATAAGGTCAAAATTCTAAAGAGAATTATAGTCATTTATGTGAACACCCTTAACATTACTAACCGTTGACCATAATTACTGGCCTTTCTAACAGAATTATCATAACACAGTCAGGAACTAAGTAAGTCAAAGAGAAAGAGAAATGGCACTAATGAAGGGAAAAAGGTCTATTTCCAAAATCACATGCTTACAGCATGTACAGTGATTTTTCCATTTGCTCAGATTTTTGCTTCCCCTTCCACCACCACCCAGTTACATCAAAGCAGGTGGTGGTCTTCACTGAGTAATATGTTTACTCCTATATTGGGACTTCAAGGGTTTGGGGGTTTTTTGACACCTGCTTAAAAAAGGTAATGGAGAAAGTATTCATCGCACCGGAGCAAAACCTAAAATTGGCAAGTATGATTTTTGCTAAAGCTTTCAAACACGAGCAAAATTCATCACCTGTAGGAAAAGTAGACGCTTTATTAAAGCAAAGATATGACAACAGTGGTTTTAGAGTTTTTTGTTACTACTGCTATCAGCCTTGATCTGATACCTGATTTGATACTTTTTTTTTTTAAATACATTTCAAATTACAATTTATAGTCACAACTCTGACAAACATTTCTGAGAGCTATTCATTCATGGATTCTTGAGTATACTAAGAGAGCATCAGTAACTGGCCCAGAATGCAATGGTACAATACATATATCCACAGAACCATCCCATACTTTAAGAATTATCATAGAAGTACCGTATTACTGTAGATAACATCTGCATGGCCAGGGTAACAAGATCTTCTTCATTTATACACAATTCCTCAATCCTATTCCTATATACTAATTCCTTGTTAAATCTCTTGTCATCCTATATCATTACAAAGCAATAAAATCTATCCAAAAGCCAGCACCAAAACCCCAGAACCCATTAAACTGTCGAGCACAGGAGGCAAAAGTTCTCTCCTGAGCCCCTGAAGGCAAAGTGCTAAACACCTCCTGAAGCTTAATAATCAACTGCAAGCACTATTTTACTTTAAAAATGCAAGTTTTACAAACATGTTGAGGTTAATTTGAAGAATCATGTTTTCTTCAAGACCCCAAATAAAGTAGCAGAAGGATTCAGTCACAAATTTCAAAGCCAGAAAACTTGAAATTAGCCTGAGCTTTTACCTGATCAGGCCACATAACTTCACCCCCTTCAGTGAAAGAGCACACTAATATGTAAGAGTCCAAATGATGAAGAGTCCCCTGTCTTCACTGGTAACATGTTCCAGCACGTCCCTTCCCTCACAGTAAGCATGACTTGCTTTATTTCAAGGTTTAATCTGTCTAATTTTAGTTTCTTACCACAGGACTTTGTTACAGTTTTGGAAACCGAATTCCATTCCCAGTAATTTCACCTCATTTAAGCATCTAAACACATTTTTTAAACCTCCTCTAAGTTAATAAATTAAGCTTTAAGCCTTCCTTCCTATCCCACGGGTCTTTAATGTGGTCCTCCTTTGAAAATCCTCTCCTTGCTCCATATTCTTCTTGTGGTATGGGCAGCAACATCGAGTTAGACACCAACACTGAATTACACTCAATCATACCAATACCTAATATGGAGAAAACATGAATTTTTTATTTCTTTCTGATAGCATTCTTATTTCCCTAATTTAAGTCTGATGCTGTTTTATACTTTTGCTAAATCACAACTCCATCAGATGCTTATACACCTCCATGCTTACACTCAGGCACTGCTGCGAGAATATGGTTTCTTTAAAGCCTTTATTCACAATCTGATCTAGACTGGGTTTCATTGCTCTGATGTGTTCTCTAACGACCTTAACACTGTATAACTGAAAATCTGTTAGTTATTAATGTACTGCAGTGGATAAATGTATTCCTTACTTAATAACAGAAAACACGTATTCTGATAGCTGCAATTTAGGTTACGACCACCTTCTCCAAATTCATGTGGAAAAAAAAGGACGTTATTGAAGAGGACTACATTTAAAGGACTTTTGGACAGACATAAATATACATTCTTTGGAGGTGGTGCTCAGGACAAAATTGAAACTGAAACTTCTCTGAATTTTGAAGGGCTTGAATTCAGATTGTTTGGCCCATTCTAAATTCTACAGATGAATAAAAGACTCATAAAAGTACATACAGTCCCATTTGTATTACTGAAATACAGCCATATGTTGCTTTCAGTGTAGCTGTTTAACAGCCTACAATGCTGTTAAAAAATTTAAGAAAGCTCCAGCATGTTCTGTAGCCCACTGAAGCAGATGAATAGTTAATAACACACAGTAAAGGTGCAAGCTTTCCCTTACTTGATTCAACAGATGAATCCTTTAGCAGTGCAGTTTTATAGGTGGCAGTACAGTTATTTTCTGCAAAATGAACACTTCTTTATAATTCTCCAAAAAAAGTAACAGCCATTTTAATTGCAATGTATCTGATAAAATTCTACATTCATTAACTCATCGGTTTCCTTATCAGACCAGTTTATCAGATCAGAGGAAACGTGTAAGATAACAGAATTACCACAATTAGAGGCAATTAGCCCTCTGTCAAATTATTTCCAGGTGACAGGTCACGGAATAACTAGGACAACACAATGAGTACAGACTTTGTTCCATAACATAAGCCTTTGCCTGGGAACTGATCACAGTATAATATAAGAACAGGTAAAGGAAGGTTAATGCTTATATCCAGAATTTAATATTGTACAAACAGCATCCATTATTTAAAACTCTTCTATCCACTTAACTGCTTTTAACTACATATCACCGCCGCTAAAGACTTCTTTAATTTACCCCAACCAAGTATACTAAAAGATTATATGCTATTAGAGAACAACAGTGCAAAACTTCCAGGAAAAAAACAAGTCAATTTTGTAAAAGCTGAGTCTAGCTCAGCAAGCAAAGACAATTGTTTTATGTAATTTGTGTGCATGTATATAATTTCTTTAGAGATGGTGCTAAACTGACCGCCGCTAAAGACTTCTTTAATTTACCCCAACCAAGTATACTAAAAGATTATATGCTATTAGAGAACAACAGTGCAAAACTTCCAGGAAAAAAACAAGTCAATTTTGTAAAAGCTGAGTCTAGCTCAGCAAGCAAAGACAATTGTTTTATGTAATTTGTGTGCATGTATATAATTTCTTTAGAGATGGTGCTAAACTGAAGCCAATCTCTGCTTACCAGCCTTTGTAGATGTTTAAATCCAGATCTAAGGTTGAGAAAGTACCACAGACAATTTTGGCTGAATGGAGGTACTGTAACTTTCAGGACACAGCAAGTAAGGACAGAAGATTACTTCTGTTCCGCAGAAAGGAAAAATATATGTCCTGTTGCCTCCCCTGTGGAATAATACTAACCTTTTTTCTATTAGGAACTCTCTATGCTTATTAGGAGCTCTATCTGCCCGCCTTCAGTTCATTTAAGAAACTAGTAAATTAACTAGAATCTACCGAAGTTGCTTTCCACTTCTGTACTTTCTACTTTTGAGCAGAAGAAGAACTTAAAGGAACAAAGAAAAGTTTAACAAGTCAGCATAAAGAGAAAATCAGGGCAGGAAGCGTTCAAAGGTCCTAATTCCACCACATTTATGGTAAAGTCCACTTTCTTAGACAGGCTACGAAGCATGTTCAAATTGTAAATTCTAAGGCCAGAAATGTTTTAAGTGTGTCTGTTTGAACATCCAAACTAGAAAGCTATCCTACACTTACAATCTGAGTATTTTCTAAATACATTCATTAGAAGCTGGCGTCCTGAAAATCATCATTCAGCATGTCAATGAGAAAACTAAATTTAAGACCTTGACTTAAATTTCCAACTGTACTGGTTGTGAAGAAAGTCTTTTAAAAAATTCAGCGCATAACCAATGCCACTTTAGGTTTTCCTATCTCAAGCTCTTGGTTGCCAAAATACTCCTCACCACTTGCAGATTCCAGGTGTGAAAAGCTCCCAACTGTCTTGAGTGCTATTGCCAAAGAGTCTAGATTTCCTTCTGGCAACGTCTGCACTTACAGCTATGTTGTTATTACAAAAGTGGCAGTATTTTCTCAGTTTGAAGACAGAGTTAAAAATATAACATTTAGTTTCAAGATAACAGTCTTATTTTAAAAACACATATTTCAAGCTACCACACTATTTCCAGTTTGCAAGAGAATTCAGCACCAAAATGTTACAAAAACCCAAGTAAGGCAAAGTTTATGGAAGGAGTACATTATCTTTTACTAAAGCAACTGATACAGCTGGCAAAACCCTACAAGTTTTAGGTACACAAAGCCCTTTTCAAGTCCAAAATAGAATGAGCAACTTTAAAATTAAATTGAACTTGAAAGAAATTGCACTGAAGTAAACTTCATTATGTTTCTTGATTAGACCAACTGAGATAAAAGGTACTCGATACCTTGCCATAAAGAAAGGGAAGCACCTGGGTATGTGCATGACAGGGAGAGACTACAGGGTTGTAGCTCCTATGAGAAACACAGCATGTAATTTATTACCTACAGAAAATTGGAAATTTTTGCTCAGGGAGAATTAGAATGAGTCATAAAACAAAAACTCTATTTAATTAATGATTTTTTGCTATGGTATTTTTCAGCCAAGTTAATTTGATCTGTCACACAATTGCACAAAGACTTATGTCAGAACAAGAGAAAGAATGGAAGTTAGCTGTGGGGGACAGGGCAAGGCTGGACTACTGTGGTGCTTTCAACTCAAACCAGTTGTTGAACAACCTCAGGTGCAGAGCCTTTAATACTAATGTGGAAACCTAACCCTTTGGAGAGGTTAACTTCATTCCAAATAACACTGTATTATTCTCAATTTTTTTCCACAACTCGGAGTGAGTTCCAAATCGAAGAGGCTTGTGAAACCTTAATAAATTACTCCAAAATTAATTTTAAAACCCTAAAAGTGTCATTTGTTTAAAAAAGAAAAAAAAAAAAGAGCTGTATTTCTGTGTCTTAGAGTCACTATAACTGTTGCGGTATTTACAACAAACCTAAATGGAACTAGAAGCAGGGGTTTTTGCTATTATAAGAACTTGTTTTACCGGTCATAAAAGTCTTCAAAGAAACTAGTTCTCTGATCACTTACATGAAGTGAAAAATAGTTTTAAACACACAAATGGAAAGTCAGTTCTGCAATTACCTAAATTATACAGCGTTACAATAATTAGTTTTCAAGATCCTTGTAAAATTTTCATTGCAGAAGAGTTAAGTGATAGTGAAATGTGGTTTTGAACACTGATACAATGACAGCTTGAAGTCAAACAATTAAGATATTTTAAATAGTGACATAGCAATATAATATCAAACTATTTACAGTTTGGATTTATCAGCAAAATAAAAATCTTTGTTTCCCATTTTTTGAAATGTTGGAATAGTCAGTTATCTTCTTAGGATACATTTACAATATTAATAGATTACCATCAATGTCACTAACTTTATATACCAAGGATTAACATAAATTGATCCTTTAAGACGCTCCTAGCTATTGCCCTTTCCTCTAGTACTATCTATTTCTATTATTTCATAAATCAATTTATGCTTTTCAAGGAAAAGCATAAATGCCCAACCCAGGCATACAACACACAACTACAGAAGGCAAGAAGAAAAACAATACACTGCTCTGAAGAATTTCTTCCAAAGCCTACGCAACTTTTGGCAGTACACATACAGCAGTTTATAGAGGAGAAGAGCTGCTGCCAAGGACTGTGCAAGAATGATGCAAGGGCACGTATACAACTAACTGCTAACTTCTGAATGCTTAATCCAATCAAGTAAAGTTCAGGGTAAACTCTAAATATAAATGGGAATAACACTTAACTTTTTTGAAAATACAAAAAAATCAGCAGAGGAACTTTGGTGAGATGATCAGACAGATGACATACAAATAGCAAAATGCTGTCTGCACTGATAGTGTTCAAATGATCAACAAGGCTGCCAGTGGCAGACAAGCAGCCCAGCTGGCAGACCACAAGACTATACTCACTGTATTGCGCCCAGGCTGCAGCACCATGCATGAAGCGATCTGGACCTCAATAACAAAAGCTGAGAATTCCCTTTATATGTCAGTTGATAAAGCACATCACAAAAACATGGCGAATAAGGCCTGACAGTTTGCTAAGCAGAACAGAGGAAAAACAGAGGAATAATCTTTTTTTAATCTGTAATGTCTAATCTCTTAGCATCCTTATCTTAAGGGCACATAATTCTAAATCTGCAGCAGTATTATGATAAAGAGAGGGCACTGGCCGTGCACACGTAGGTATTCCATCTCCTTAAATACCTGAAGACAGTAGCTCTCCTTTTTGCCAGTGTGTGAAATGAGGTCAGTAACTGCTACACCAAGCAAGATGACTCCAAAAGAGCCTAGCTGACAGGTAGATGGAATCTGAGTGAGCCCACGCAGTGCAGGAGGTCTACCAAACTCTGACAGGCTTTGGCCTCCTCGATGAGGGAAATGCACAGCCATCCTGCCACACAATGCAGCAATCCCTGAAAGAGTTAAGGAGGAAAGACGCACCATCACATTATAGTTTATGCAGGAGACACCTCAGTATATTCAAGGAGGATTGTACTTTCCAGCAGTAGGTCGACAGCGCTAGAGAAGTGAGGCACAAAGAGAAGACGAAAAACCACAGAGACGCTGTGCTGACCCTCATGCCAAGACCAACTCAGTACTGATGTCAACAGCTCTAGCACCAGCAGATAGGAGACAGCCACGTTAAGGGGACCCTTATGAACTGCCAAATGACATGAGAGGTGGGAAACGGCTTGGTGCTTGGCTACGTTGAAGGAAAGTGGCACTAAGGCAGCCAAAATAAACATACAACAAGCTACTGCCAGCAGAACAGCACAAGCTATTACTTTATCGTCAGTTTGAGATGGCTTCAGAGGGGCTCTCTACAGTGCCATGGAGTCTCTCTTGTTCACAGGATACTCCACAATGATCACATGGGCTCAGGCAATATTGAATCTAGAAGCACAATCCACAAACAAAGGAGATGGTAACTCATCTAGGACTGCCTGACCAGTCTGCCCCTAAAAAAGATTCGTGCTGGGAACTTCCAAGGTACAGGGGTTAGAGTCAACAACATGACTTGGCCAGAGCATGCGCTTGCTTTGTAGCTGTAGTTGAAGGCAGCTTCAAGCAACAGTGACTGAAACTTGAGCTGCTAATCGGAGGTCCTTCAAGGTTTTAAATGGGAGACAGGTATTAAAAAACTGAAATGGAACTTTGGCAAAGGCATTTAAAGTTGGGACAAATCCAAAAATATCAACTTAATTTGCAGCAGAAAAAAATTAGGTTAGACAGTAGAAAAGTAGATAGCATGGACAGCTAATCACAAGAGCAGACAGGCTGCATTAGATCAAAGATCCACCTAGCCCAATCTCCTGCCTCTGGCTACTGCCAGCAGCAGACGTCTAGGGAAGAATACAAGGACATGGAACGCATATAATCACACTTTCCCAGAATATTTTCTGAGGATATAGCGGGCTGGGACACAAAACACTTTCTGAGCCAAAGATGGTATTTAAGATTTTTCATCTCTGAGTTCATCGGATCTTTTCTGAACCCATGAAAGCTTCTAGCATCCATAACACTCTACTGCAAGTAAATTGTAACTTAATTCCATGCTGTGGGAAGCAGCACATCTTTGTTTCCAATTCGTCTTCTGCTAGTTACGTTTGAGGTTCACTAAGCCTTGTACTGAAAGGTAGAGTTTACAGTTGCTCCCTGTTCACCTCTTAGTCCTACACAGGGAATACACTGCTATCATATGCCCCCTCATTTACCTCTTCACCTGTTTAGTCTTTCACTGATTTTGATCACCATCTGTGAGCTTTTTCCAGTTCTACTAGATTCCCTCTTGAGATGTGGAGACCAGCATTGTTATTAGGCACTGACCTGCTATTTTCAGAAAACCTGCAAGACCCCATTCCAGAGAATTAAGTTCATCAGTGTGTAAATTTTAAAATTATTTTTCCCTTCATGAATTGTTTTATGATAATTTTCATTTATCATTACCTCAGAGTTGCAACATCTTTCTCCAGCTCTTCCCTGTCTGTCTTCATCTTTACTAATTTTAATACCCATATATCACCAGACTTTGTAACTTCAGTATTTGCATCTTTTCTAGATCATCTGTGAATACACATTACAGCACAGAGAGCTATACTTTTTAGGCTGATGAGCTATAATTTATCAAGCTCAATATTTACATTTTTAATTCAGGTTCCATTAAAAAAAATATTTTCGCACAAATTATTCACATATAGAAAACCTGACTCATGATCTTCCATCTGGATCATTAATGGCTCTGCTTTCAAATTTGGAATGGATTCCTTGGATATCTAAACACAATCCTTCTTCAAGAGATCATTATTCAGCATGTGACATAATTCATGGTCACATTTTTTAGAGATACTGCCTGACCATATCTCCCATGTCTGCTTTATTTTAGTCTTGCAAACCAAGCAGTCTCTCTAACATAGACCAAGTAGCAAGCAAAGCATAAAATATCAATTAAGAAAGACTTGAAAAAGGTGAAAAGAAAGCCAACATGAATGAACAGCAGGTTAAGAGGATTTCTAAGTAGAAAAAAGGCAAATAATAAAAGCAATGGTAAATTACAGCAAGTAAAAAAGCACAACAGGGACAAAGCAAAATAGACTGAGGAAGAAAAATAAAATGTATTAAAACTAATAATAAATCTTTCTTCAGACAATGGGAATAGAAAGCTTGCCAGAGAATATGTAGGACCAATAAATGGTCAGGGTATAAGAGGTGTGTTCAAAGAAGATAAAACTGCAAGAGAGAAGCTCAATGATTTTTTGCATCTGTGTTGACAGTGGAAAAAAAATGAGAAAATATCCAGAAAGAAACACTTCTTTTTGAAACACATTTTCCTTAAATTGAAGTGACTGAAGAAAGGAATAGGGAATAAGTAAAACAAAATTAAAAGTAATGTCACCAGTGTCATATGATATTTAGCTAGGTTTAAAAGAAACTTAAGAATTAAATAGCTAATCTATTAATGATGGTACATAACCTCTCATGTATACCTATTTATGATGGTACATAACCTCTCATGTATACCTGCACTGGCACATAAGGATTGGAGTGTGGCAAATATATTGCCAATTTTTAAAAAGGGTTACACAGGACATCCAATAAGCTGGAAATCCAATATTTGTACCCAGCAAATTAGTAGAAACTGTAATGATTAATAGAATTACTGAACGCTTAAATAAAAGTGATACCATTGAGAAAATAACATGGCTTCGATAAAACAAAGTGCCATCTTCCAAATCTCAAGAGTTCTTAAAAGAGATGGACAGTCATGTGGGTAAGAATGATCCAAATAAATTCTATTTGGATTCCTAAAAGGATTTTGACAAAGTCTTTTTAAAGAAACTAAATTGACATGGCACAAGAGGACAAGTCCTTTACACAAAAAAATAACTGGCTAAAAGGCAGGAAACAGAGGACTAAACAGCCATTTCACACAGTGGAAAGAGGCTACAAGTAGAGCTCTGCAAGAAGCAGGATATGATCTGTGCAGTTCAAGGAAAACAGGGTGAGAACTAAGGTAACAAAAGTTGGCTGACAATAATATGTGACTTGGTTTTTAAAAAACAGAAATAAAGAAAAGATGAGGGACAACTGCGAGGAACTGCTGGGTGACTTTATGGTATTGAATAACCACGCAATAAAATGGTAGGTGAGGTTCTGTGTAGGTAAATGTAAAATTACATACATCAGAAAAATAATCCTAACTTCTCATTAAAAATATGAGAAACTATTAGCAATCAAGAACAAGATCTTCATATTATGATATACAGTTACAAAAGATGGCAACTCAATGCTAAATAGCAGGCAAAAAAAAAAAAAAATCAAGTGTTAGGAATTCAGACAAAGCAGATGACAACATGAAGATCATGTATATGCCCATGGTTCACTGATACCTTGAGTATTGTATGCAATTCTAGTCCTTCCTATCTCCAAAAAAAAATGGAAAAGGATCAGAAAATGGAACAAGATAATCAGAGACACAGACTAATTTCCACGTGAAGTAATGAATGACAATTTTTTTGAGAGATGAGGGGAAGTAGAGTGGGGTATTTGACAGAGGTCTACAAAATCACTAGGGGCATGGAGAGGTTGGCTAGGAATCAACTATTCATGATCTCATTCAATAAAGGAACTAAAAAAATATCAAAAGAGGTCAGCAGGAGCCAGGCTCAGAACAAACATGAGAAAGGAATTCTTCATGAACTAGTAGCCAGCCTGTGCAACTTCTTGCCAATGGATGCTGTGAATGATAAAGGTTTACAATGGTTCAAGAGGACACTGGACAACTACATGGAAAATAAAACTATTACGGGTTACTGAAAATACATATTAAGCATATTCAGCTCAGGAAGTCCCTTAATAGAAAATGGAAAAGTACTAGAGGAAAGTATCATGTGTATTTTCTCTGTTCTTGTACTTTTCTTTAGGCATCCACTTATGACCACTGTCGAATACAGACCTTTAGTCTGCTTCAGAATTTTACATTCAATCATTATGTTTGGGAAGACAAAGACAGGACTGAGAAATTCTGTTCCTTGTAACACAAAAAATTCAAATGATCTGAATTGATGAGCTGCGATTTGAATTAAATTCTTGTGCATAATCTTTTGTCAGTTACTTAAAAGAAGCTCAAACCCTAAAACTGTTGACTACCTAACTGTTGTGGGAATGACAAGAGAAAGCAAACCATTTCAACTCAAGTAAACTCTTTTTTCCTGATACTTCTATGAGGTGCTTTCAACTAGCATATTTCCTATTCCCTCCAGCACCAGGCTTCTCATTCAAATGCAGATTTTCACATACACGTTAAAAACTAGTACTAATCACTAATATTATAAGCTTGAATTCTACCTCTAATACAGGTGCATCAAGCCACTCTGCGAACAGCAATGAAATTATGTTGATTTAATAACTTGCAGCTATAGTACAGGCCTGCTACTTTCAATCATCTTCCATATTCGCTCATCTTTTTTCACTTATGATTGAAGTGGAATACTCCTTTTTAAATTTGGTATCACTACACAGAGGAAGTTTGTGATCCTGTCAACCAGTAAAATTAGATACAGACTCCTCAGCTGAAGCATCAAAATCTATTACAATATGTATTTTTAGGAACACAGAATAATAACCCATTTAAAAATTAGTTTCCATGTGTCTTTTACAAATTGTTAACTTGCATAAAAAAGATGAAAGGAAACATAGCTTGGAGCAGTCACAGTGTAGTGTGGGATTTGAAGCAATTTTAACTATAGCAGAGATCAAACCATTCATAGGCTATTAAATACATCTCAGTTTTGGTGACAATTCATTGACAATGAATTGATGTTCATTATGTTTTAATGGTAATGACCACATTCATATTCTTATGTAAATATCGAATAGTTTCTTATAATACTGCTTTTGCTAAAATCCTGTGTGGTAATAATGTAAAGTTTTAAATTATACCGACTGCTATAGAAAAAAAGTTAGGCTATTCATAGAATAAGCTATTATAGTAAAAGACTTTCAAACATTAAAATGTATAGCGTTATCAAAACCACTTAACATTATATAATCATACACAAATGATATCTCAGCTAAGTACTGCTACTTGAAGTACAACAGCTTTTTCAATTAATTAAAAAAACAGAATCAGTTTAGAAAGTACTTTTTAAATTTTTTCCTATTTATGTTGCACTTGCAATTTACACCACATGACAGATATTCTGATTCAAATTTTGGCAGCAGACATAGTTTTTTTAGAACCTTTCTAAAACTGGAGATTCATTTCACAAACCAGACTGATATTACCTAGAGTCCATAGAAGCACATCATCTTTTGCTAATTCTGTTCTACCAACAGAATTGCAAGAAGATATCCTCAGCTCCTGTAAACTTCAGAGCAGCCTGCCACAGGATCTCACCCATTCATTCTCTGAATAAGCCGAAGTCTGCTCTTCTCAAGTCTAATGTCCCTATTCTGCTTCTCACTTTCTTCACTTCCCTTTGGTCTTAACCCACTGTCTCATGATCACTGCAGCCAAGGCTGCCATCAGCCTTCACATGTGTGACCAGTTGTTCTTTACTCCTGAGTAACAGGTCCAGCAGTGCACTTCCCCGAGTAAATTCATCCAGCACATCAAAAACTTGTCATTAACACTCCAGACTACACAATGAACTGGACTAAGGAACATATAATACTAACCCTTTCAGAAAAGTTTAGTTTTAAGCTAGCTCAGTTCCCTGATCTAAATCACTAAGTGGCAATACAAATCCTTCTACCAGGAGAGAGAGTGAATGGGTAGAATTGCTTTCAAGGTGGCAGTGCTAGTTTAAAGTACCTACATGTGTATGTAAAGCATAGCTCACATTAGCTTAGCTGGACATTACTACTGTCAATAATTTATTTTTCTCCTCTCCAGCCTAGCTAAAAGCCTTGCTTTATCCAATGCACTCTAATAAATTTTTTGTCCCAGAGACAGAATTTATGCCAAAATACTGTTCATTCAATTGTTTGGAACCATCTTAACAAGAAAAACTTGTGGAATCTGCAAAAGAATTTTAATTCAAAAATACGCTAAAAACATACAGGCTTAGTCCTCTGTTAAATCCTAATCACATCACAAGCAAGTTTGTTGTTTGTTGGTTTTTTTTTTTAAATGCCTCACCTACTTCTCACCCACCCAATGATTTTTCCCAATAGGTCTAAACACTCCTCAGCCAATAGGGAGTCTTATGCATGCACAGAACTGAGCTAGTAGAACTTTAAAGCATGGCATGATTCAATAGTGGTGATCATTGGTGGATGAACCTCCAGAACTGTAAGGATCATGGATGACTTCCACACATTGGTCAGGTGGAAACAGCAAATCTGTCTTATCCATGAGTTCATACATTATTTATAAATTTTCCATTACTTTATCCTATAGATGCCAAAGAGGTCATGCCAAGCGCATCCATGCCAACCCCAAAAAGACAATTCCGTTATCTCCCCTGTTACCGTGTCACTTTGTTACACGACTACCATACGATAAAAAACACACTATAGCTGATTGATCAAAGATATTGATTAGACAAGGGATGGGTTTTCCTCCCTGTATCTGGCTTCCGAAAAGACTTGGAAATGCCTCTGATCATTACACCTAAATAATTCTATAGCTTGGATGCAGAGAACCAACACACTAATACACATCTCCTAACCTCAAGGCTATCTTTCTCTTAATAAAGCTGGTGCAGGCATCCAGGGTCATATTTTTAACAATGAAAATTCACAGAATGCATTTGAACCCACTGGCAGTTAGGTAGAGCAATGCTACAGTTTGAATACAAAGAAAACTTTCATTTAAAAATTGGTTGTTCATAGAATCATAGAATAGTTTGGGTTGGAAGGGACCTCTAAAGGTCATCTAATCCAACCCCCCTGCTGTGGGCAGGGACATCTTCAACTAGATCAGGTTGCTCAGAGCCCCGTCCAACCTGACCTGGAATGTTTCCAGGGATGGGGCATCGGCATCCAGGGTCATATTTTTAACAATGAAAATTCACAGAATGCATTTGAACCCACTGGCAGTTAGGTAGAGCAATGCTACAGTTTGTGAATACAAAAAACTTTCATTTAAAAATTGGTTGTTCATAGAATCATATAATAGTTTGGGGGAAGGGACCTCTAAAGGTCATCTAATCCAACCCCCCTGCTGTGGGCAGGGACATCTTCAACTAGATCAGAGAGCGCCGTCCAGCCTGACCTGGAATGTTTCCAGGGATGAGGGATGAAGGTCTCCCCAAAGCCTTCTCTTCTCCAGGCTGAACAACCCCAACTCTCTCAGCCTTTCCTCACAGGAGAGGTGTTCCATCCCCCTGATCATTTTTGTGACCCTCCTCTGGACCCGCTCCAACAGGTCCGTGTCTTTCTTATGCTGAGGGCTCCAGAGCTGGACGCAATACTCCAGGTGGGGTCTCACCAGAGCAGAGTAGAGGGGCAGAATGTTAATGTTAATAAGTTGTTACCTCTGGCAGCAGCAAAACATGAGACAGTGATTTTTATATAGGTTACAGGACAAAAATTTTAGGCTGCTAAAGGTCTGAGCATCAAGAGAAGCAAAGGTATAAACAGCCACAACTGTGATTTTCATATCTACTTTAGGTTACTTCAGAGAACTCTCAATACTGTGTTTAATTTAGCCAAAAAAAAAAAAAAATTTTTAAAAATCTCTCTTATGAACAGCCACAAACAATTGCTGTAAAACAACTGGGAAGACATACGACTGTCCTTCCACAAATAAGTGACAATGTAAAACTGATGAAAAAGGGGACAAGAATTCCTATAATTCTGTTGCCACTTAATACGATATTCACGCCTCTTAATGTTCTTTTCACTTTTCTAAATGGTTTTGGTTGGATATTCCTCAACATAATTTCATAAGGAATCTCTGAATTTTAGCTAAATTGTAATCTTTGCTACCTTTCCCACAGGAAACACATTAGAGAGGCAAATCCTGATTACATGCAATACCATGCAGACTTTTTTGTTCAATTCTTACCACTGGATTAAGACTTTTTGTTTTCCTAAGTACGTTCAGCACATATACACCTATTTTTGGTCTGGCACTACCTGCATACAAGAAAGAATGATACAAAGATTTCTACATCGTTTGCTAGAGAAGTGATCACACACTTTTGCTGACATAGAACTTCCTCCCCCAAGAGGACTAGGCTTTTACCACATTATTAAATATTTAGAACCCTACAAGACCCTACAGCACAGGGGAAAAAAAAACAGGGTAGAAGTATGCTTTTTAATCCCTTTGTTGGTCACTATCAGTTGTCAAGTCTGACAAAAGGACAACCTGTCCCTGGAAAGCTTGTTGAGCTGAGGTAGCTGGTGATGGGACCAATGAGAGAAGAGATTCGAGTCTTAGGTGCATTTTCAGAAGTTTTACTTAAATGTTGAGGGCTGCAGTATTGAAGCGTAAAAAGTGTTTTTAATTTGCTTCAGTCCAGTAGCTTTGCTTCAATCCAGTAGCTAGCAATAAGAGTTCAATAACTACTAACAATTATTCAGTAACAATTTTAAAGCTGAGAAATCAAAAAAGGATGCGAGAGGCTTACATCTTACTTTTAAGGAAAAAAAACACCCATGGATAGAGCAATAGTCATACTCTCAAAAAAGGAAAGTAGCTCAATCAACTAACTAGAGATTACTTTTGTGTGTGTGTGAAATAAAATTGCCATGCATATGGTGATACATAAGAAATGAAGCAAACTTACTAAAACATGCCATGGTTTTAAAACAAAACAATTTATAGAAATTATGTTTCATCGCCATGTTTAGAGACTATACAATCCAATTCACACACACAAAGCCTAAATAAATAAACTAATCCTCTATTTTTTGCTTTTTTTAAATACATCTACACCTGCCTTCCTCAGGTTCCCTTACTTATTAATTCCAATTCTTTGCTCTAGCCTGCGCAGCATTGCTTTGCACTGCACAGAATAGCAGTCATCTCAAGAAATTCAGGCTCTTGCCTGAGAGCCATGGAGTCCTCACAGCGGAAAGGCATCCAAACCTCTCACCAGGAAAGGACTGAGGAAAAGGAATTAGATGGGAAAAGGAGGAAGGTGCCAGGTGTTCGAAACACCTTCTAGCGCACTGCCACTCCTTTGTCTTGCTTCTCTCCCAGTTCTTGTTACTCCTTCCTCATAATTGCTAATGAGGCCACCAAAGCTTAGTAGCTTCTGCTCTGCATCAAGACACTGAGGTATACCTGCATCAAAGCAAAAATTAACGCAGGGAATCAGAAATGTAGTATTCTTTACAAAGTATGTTAGTATAGCAGTATTATAAAGAATATTACATAACATACTTTTTAATATACATATATACACATCACACGTGATTTTACATTATATATACACACATAAGTTTTCATTATTTACATATATATTATGTGTACATTACGTATACACTATTATATATTTCATGGGAGCACAGAATTTCGTAATTGTATCAATGAGGATTCACATCTTTAACCACAACTTAAACAAAACGGCAGCAAATCTGGCAATGTAGCTACATATAGATGCAAATGAATACGCCCTAATGCTTACTAAATGGGGTAAGGTATTTGTAAGAGTGAATTACTAAAATAAAGGGGGTTATGTTTAATAATAATTTAAAAAGGTGCTATCACTAATCATCCTTAAAGTACGTAAGAAAGAAAAGAGTGGTGTGGGGAAGAAGACAGAACACAGGAATTAGTGGGACATGGAGGAAAAAAATGAAACTAATATCTGTAATAAGCTGAAAGTTGTTTATACATGTTAGTGTTACTTTCCAGGTTCATCTTTGGAGGCTGTTTTACAGGGATCTCTTGAGGCCAGAGCTGAGATGACAAAACAGGCATTTTGCAAAAATTGTTAAGCTACAGGCAGATTAATGTTTTTGCCCTTTATACACTGTCTGAAAGTTCACTGTGATACACAGTAATCGCTTAAGTTTCACTTTATAGTGAAACTTTATAGAAGTGCATTGGAAAAGTTTGTAGAAGTGCATTGGAAAAGTTTGTATCTCTTGCTTGAGGATGGTATAGATACATTTGGTGTAATTTGGATGACAAGGAATCTGCTTCTGATGACAAGTTTAGCACAACTGGGGCTGTTAAAAAGCCAGGAGCTGTGGTTCTGGGAAAACTTCTTTCACAGTAGAGTTTTCTTCTGGTATAGGTAGCAATTGCATAAAGATTTTCTACGCAAGTCCCAGGATATAATGACACGTGAAAACGAGATGCTACAGTCAGTGGGAGCCTTCTTTTTGCAACGAAGTAATAACTCCTTGCCTGGTGCCTGGGCGGCTCTCAGAAACACGGGCACTCTGCCTGTCCCGCTCTCCAGGCCAGGGCGCCCAGGCCGGCAAGCGCTGGCGGGCGGCCTCCGGGCCGGGTCAGCACCCTGGCTAGCGCCCCGCGGCCTCGCTCCCCCGCCCGGCACCGACAGGCGGCGGGGGGAAGCCGGGCCAGCTCCTGAGGGTGGCAACGAAGGATCCGTCACTCGGAAAGGTCAGGGAGACCTATCACGATTGTGATGCGCCTCCTATTCCCACGGTAAGTATTAGCCAGATGCTACTAAGTTAGACAGGTTGAGAAGAATGCATTTGAATAACTTCTATTTTAATAGGAATTTTCAGGGAGATTTCTGACCTGCCATTGCAGATTCCAACGGATTCCTGAAACACAGAAAACTCCAGAAGACAGTTGTTAATGTTTGGAAAGGATAAATAAAATTACTTTGGTAAATAAGGGCTATCAGCCTGACATCAATTCCAGGCAAAACAGAGGACTTGAGTATTGAAGAATTAAAGGAAGACAATATAATTACTGCCATTCAACTAAGTTCCCCTTCTTCTCAAACTAACTTTTTACGATGACATTATAAGTTTGGCCTGTAAAGATAACAGTTATTATACATGTCTTACAGAAGTATAAGTGCTAAGTTTGTACCACACAGCACAGCCTGTTTTTAAGAAACTAAAATGGCAGAAAATCAACAGATCACACATTAAATAATAGGTGTCAAAATATAACTGCAAGTTAACTGAACTAATATTTCTCTAATTAGTCCCATAAGAATCAATTCCTGACTTTATACTGAAACATTTTTTACTAGGAAAAAAAAAAATGATAAAGTTTGTAGTTGATACTGAGATCAGGAAGTGGTGTAGAACAAACTGCATCACTTGTTTAATGGACTGTAATCAAACTACACATGTTCCAACTTGGATAAAAGAAGACATTACACATCAAGGAGCAAAGAATAAATGGAAACATCACCTAACACAATACAGATAATCAGTCACTTTTGATAAATGCACCTGCTGCAGTGTTAAGGCTATGGCAACTACGGATGAGTAGGCAAATAAATACTAAGGGAGATCATAATACCTCCCTTATCTGCTCGTTGTAGGATTGCTGCTGGAACATTATATCCAGTCCTGGTGTTCACATTTCAAGAAAAGATTTTTTTTTTTTTAAGTAAAAAGATGCAGAAGACCAAATTATTAAAATACTGGAGAATACATATTGAGTGTCAAAATTATGAAGCTCAATTCCTTCAGATTATCTAATAAAAATCCCTTTAGTCTAAGAAATTACAAGAGATCTTCATTCTGACATACAAAATCATATGAGTAAAAGGCTGAACCTTTAGATTACTTACAAACATAAAAAGATTTCCAAGGTCTTTAATTTTAGTCAATAAAGACATTCTACTATTAGAATACTTCATGAATTATCTCAGTGGATTCCTCATTACTGACAATTCTTAAAAGACAACGAAATGATTTTCTAAATTATATGCTCTTATTCAACTACTGTTAGCACATGTAATTCAGAGAAGTCCTAGGGAAGCTGGTGTTATGCACGAAGGTAGCCTCAATAACCACAACAGTTCCCTTGGTCTTAAAGCAGTCAGCCTGAGATAAGCGATGAGTTTTTTATCCTTTGAAAATTAACTATACAAGTATATTTCATTATGAAAATATAATTATCCCAGGCAAATTTAGTAGGCTGAGACTCTCCTAAGCCCACAAAAGTACTTCTCAACAATCCAGGGATCAGTTGAAAGAATAAAGCATGGCAAAATGATGAGATGTAAGAATCAGTTAAGTTTATGTATTATAAACATGGGGATCAAGAAACTCTCAAAAGTTATATGAGTTTCTTACACATCAGAAGAGCTAACAGTGCAAGCTCAGATTTTAACTATCTGCCAAACAAACACAAAACTATTCCTAAGAACACAACGGCAAAGTTTCTCAAAATCCATTACAACCTTTCATTTCATCCTTACTTAAATAATAAAAAAGTATTACATATTGGTATCACATGTTTTAAGAAATACTGGCTGTATGTAAATAAAGACATTCAATACCAAATCTCTCAGAACTAAAGCCTGGGCTTTAAAAATCATCCTGGCTGTGTTGTTGACCTATAACCTGCCATATTTGTATATTTTGAATGGTTAAACACTTGATTTATAGAAATAAAATGTCTAAAGCTAGAAGTTGTTTTACTTCAGATTAAGTGAGTGCAAATTTAATTTTATAGATATGGAAACAGTGACACATGACACCATAATGGCAAAAGTATAACAACCCTAAAACAACAACAGTATCCTATAGGTTCTTGAATTTACTTATAAGAAATACAACTCTATCAACACAAGTTTTAAGGGTTGTTTTGGTTTTTTGGGTTTTGTTTGGTTGGTTGGTTTTTTAAATACACCAACAGTCATTAAATTTGCTTTAGGGATATTCAATTCTAAACCATGCTGAGATACTTCTTCATTTTGAAATTACTATTTAAACAAAAATTAATTTCTACTCTGTAAGAGAACATGGTGGATACGCAATCATATGGCAAGCAGGGCTATGAGATTTCTACTGAGAAACAGGAAACATACAACGATATGGGTGAAATCTGTGTACTTTTTTTTATTAATAGTAGGAACTAGAATAGTAGTAATACAGGTAATAAATAAGAATATAGTTATTACTACTCTTAAGACCAAGATTCCAGTTCTTACCTCTTTCAGAGCAAGGAATATAAGAGCACATTATTATATGTCAATACCAAATATGAGCAATATCTACTGCAGGGCTACTCATACAGCAGGCCCTGGCCCTGATTCAATTAAATCAATTCTGTCCAAACCTTTACTCCAAGAAGGAAAAAAAAAAAAAAAAAAAAAAAAAAAAAAAGAAAATCAGGGAGCCGTTACCTGTCGATGCAGGTCCTCACAATAGAATTGATGTATTACCTACTAATTCCAACAAGCCAGTCAAAGTACAGTTGCTCCTTGATTGCAGAGGGAGGTCAAGGGAAAATTGACTCATCGAAGAAAGGTTAGTCCAGTCTTTGGAGATACGTACAGAAGCATGGTCACATGACTGAGGTATCCTAGGCTCAAAACTAATGAAATACGTAAGAACAATATGGACAACAGGGAGAAATGTCCAGCCTGAATTTAGCATCTAGCCCAAATTTCCTTCTAATCGACAGAGAAGGAATTGCAACATCGCCTCAAAGCAGCCTTTTGGATAAAATGTTCCTCTTTCTCTTGCTTCCTCCCTGAGCTGACAATAGGCAGAAAAACCTATCAGCTGAGCACCCAGGCTACAGTAGTAGAAAGGATCTGGTTATGACTACTATCTCAGCTAGACATTCAGGGTGAAGTTGCATATAACAGCATGACCTAGCAAGTGTTATAAACCTATCTCAGCAAAAAAGCAATATAAACAACTCCCTACTTACAATCATTCTCTGTCAAGTTAGTCAGTTGAATCAGCGCAGCTCAGAGATCAATGGGCGCTAGAAGAGGCACAGGCAGAGGACATCATCTTCCACTTACAACAGCAGCCAGCTGTTAGACTGGCTCAACAATAATGTGCAATTTTATCCACAGGAGCTAACACATGAAAAATATGATTATATGTATGTGTATCCATAAATAAATGACAACCAGCACCAGACAGTCAATAATGGAGCTTCTTTCCTGCATGCATCTGCTTTACTGTGGGACGCTCACGGCTTGCTCCACAGCTTCAGCATCAATTTCTTAGTTCTTGCCTAGTCAAGACAAGAACTGACTGGGTTAGCTAGCACATTTCTTCCACAAGACCAACAAATACTTTCTTCACACTGATCTATCTTGTGATTCTTTCATGATTTTTCTCCATCCAGACAAATTGTTCAACAGGTTTCCCCACTGGAAACACCATCTTGCTCAAAACTGTAAAACTATAATTTCACCCAAATCATCATGATGATCACAATAATCTCTAGAGCTTGACGAAACAGCAGATAAACTTTATGCAGAAAAAGAGTCATGATCCAATATCAATTCCCCTCCTTCAGCTCTCAGAGTACGATATGCCAATTTGTTCCAGGTTGACTTGACTTAGGGAACTATACTTTGATTTTATAGACTCTTGGAAATGGAAAATCAAAGTGTCACATATGAAGGCAGGGCATTCAACGAAACTCGAGGACTAGCACAGTCATTCCTTATCTAATACAATTTCAATCTGTTGATAATGCCCTTTCTGGATCTATTTAACTCAGGATGCTGACAAATGGAAAGACAGGAAAATAATTATTTCAAGACAGTAAATAACTCAACATAACATTATTTAAAACAAAATAACGATACAAATACGTGTTAAAAAGTCACCAGTTTGATGCTGAAAAGAAGCATGCTCTATTTATAGATCACCTCCCCCCCCCCCCCCCCCCCCCCC
>NW_008795128.1:7318962-7323329 GCF_000699145.1 Aptenodytes forsteri
CCTTTTTTTTTTTAAATACCCCCTTTTTTTTTTTAAATACTTCAACACTGTGAAGCTAAACAGACATACTTAATTTGCTCAGAAGCCGTACTGCTCGCCAAGAGTGGCATTTGAAGCATTACTATAGCAGTAAACGTTAACAGCTGCAACAAGACACATCCTGCTGATACACCACACAACAAAGCAATCTCATTCTTACTACATTGCTGAAGAACACTGTATCAAATAAGCGTTGCTAAAACCCTCACAAAACATTAACACCCTGAGAGACTGCATGACAGAAGCAACAAACATTATCTGAGAATTATCTGGGAAGTGATACAGAGCAGAACGAACCCCCTCTTTCAGAATCAGTAAGCAGCTGCTGACTGGAGACAATTCCCAAGTACTGAAAAGACACAAACTCTAAAAGGCAAGATCTTTCCTAACTGTGGATGAGTCCAGTGGAACACGTCCATTAACACAGGATACAAATTTTGTATAATTTCAGTTGTGAGAGAAGTGCATCAAAAACATAATAGAATTATTTCCATTTAAACAGATCGGGAAGACACCAACCTTGATCATTTCAGTTTTTCCCCATGTTAGCTCCAGATAGTAACTTGTCCCTGCAACAAGTAACAAATCCCTTTGCAACGTCCAGATATAAAAAATGGCCTCATATTAAAAAGACTTCACATCTTTTACAAGCTCTCAAAGCAAGTTCAGCATATTTTACCCTTTCTTTATACATCAGACAGCTTTGTATTGGAAAAAATGACTTTCCTCATCAATACCATCAGTGAGCTGGTTAACTTAATCCATGAAAACCCAGCCAGCCTTCAACTCTTCCAGCTACTCAGAAGCTCCTCCTGCCCACAATGCAAGGCTAAGCAACATACACCACATTTCTCTGAAAGGAAGAATTACCGGATGGAGTTCCTCATCAGTGCAAATAACCTAATTCTCAATAATTGATTAATCTCTTCAGAGACAAAGCAACAGCGTGAAATAGCATTTGAGCTATGCTTTTCATCACAGAATTGTTTTCAACTGTGCAGTACAAGAACCACAGAAAAACATGCCTGAACATAACAATGAACACGTTTTTTAATTCTTAACACGATACAGTTTTGTTAAAAACGTTAAAGACTTCTTCAGTTTCCCAGTTTGCCCTCCTCTCAAATTTAATCCTTCCCTTCTCCCCCAAAAATTCCTCAAGGTTTTCAAAGATTTGTTTCCATTAATTGAAAAACAAGTTTGAAGAACGAGCTGTTGAAAGTTATGACTTGCACCATGTCTCAAAAATGGGAAAAAGATACTCAACCAGATCAAGAGGTAAAGCGTCAAAAGGTCAGATTTTATTGTTTGAATTTTCCACTACTTAGGTTTCAAGATTAGTGACCTATAAGCTAATACAGAAAAAAACAGACTACAAATTAAAAAAAATGGGGGGTGGGGGGGGCGGGAGAAAGAATCCAACTCTAAAATTTTAACAAATATAATAAAGTTGTAAAGGGTAAGTAAAAGACTGGATGATGTTTTCAAAGAAGTAATTTTGAAAGAACATGCAAGATACAGTTACTAAAAGTCACGTTATATAGTATTCAATGTTCACAACAAAGAGAGGGAAGTTAACTTTTATTCCACCTCTTTGTGACACAGAATACAGTACAACCATTCAAGCACTCTATTAGTGCATGGAAAGCAGAAAAATGAAACTGCTCCATTTAGTTGTACTCTCTCATCCAACTGAAATAATTTTTATTTCCTCTTCTTAAAGTTAACATGTTTAATTCCCATTTAAGTAACCTAGATACTAAACTGTTAAACAAAACAAATAAAAGATTAACCATTTGAACAAGTTTCTTTCATCCCAATCATGGACAAGAAATCAAGTTGATACTAAGTAATTTTTAAACACAACATGATCTGTAGCTCTTGGATTTCTTAATGTACACCTTGCATTTAGTCAATTTTGCATGTTTTAATTCTTGCCCATCTATACTTTAACAATGGGCCATCAGACTGATCTGCTAGATCCATGGCGCAACACACTGCTCTGCGAGATCAGTCAAACGAAGCTCAGGTTTCTCTGCCGTGAGGAGAAAGTGCTTTAACGATTAGAATGAGAGAGGAAGGACAGTGGCTGGTCCATGTACAACAACGCATCCCTGTGAGACCACTACAAATCCTGGTGTCTTGTACTGAAAAGGCAGCTGTTTCTCCTCCCTTCTAGCCAAACACAAAGGCTTTGTGTAGTGCCTTCCCAGAGCAGGAGAAAGAGACAACACAACACACAGGAATACACAGAAACTGTCAATCTCCTGTTGTAGAATATCAATTCATTCCCACTAAATAAACAAGTCTTCGCTAACACAGAAAACACAGTAGTATATTAATATACCATATAGTGCAACTTCACACACTAAGCAATGTGTACAGAAGGTTAAACATCTATCTAGAACTGGTAGAAGCTGATCATTTAGAAATCAGTTTCGAACAGGGAAAACTCCACTCATCTCTCTCTTTTGTCATACTCAAAAATCTTTCTTGATTTAATCAGTCACACTGGAAAAACCTCTCTGGAATTTGTGATGTTAGAGGTAACAGAGCCTGCAGCACACAGCAGCAGTACAGTGACTACACTAAACCTAACCAACATCACGATATTCCAGTCGCTCAATTTGCTGTTCTCATTCTAACCCCATCATTTCCAAAATAGGAAGTTTAAAAAGATGTTGAACTTCAAGAGCATAATGGTACATCTGAAATATATCAGAGAAGAACAAAGTATTTGTCAGAGACAATTGATTCCATCTTCACATTTTTTAAACTATGATATCTTGATGCACTATTTTCAAAGTAACTTTTGACCAATGAATATACATACTACTGTAGTCCAACTTTCCTAGATATAATTCTTTGGCAAGCCAAACAAATGTTAATAAGCATACTTCTGATTTAACAAGTTATAAAAGTTTTAATACTTTGTTAAATGTAATTCGCACCGTAAAACAAAGGAATCATCATCAATAAAGTATTCATTGCAATTTAACACAGAATAAAAATGTTGGGTATCTTTGTACCATAAGTTCACATCATTAAGACCCAAAAAAAATTTCCAAAATCAAACAAGAGCAGCAAAACAAGCTCTAATATTTTGTTTTCTCAGATACAACAGCTAAAATGAGCTAACACACCTACAAGAATAGCATGTGTTCAACAGAGGCTTGGCATTAACTACACAGAATATATAAAAATTCTACTCGTTTTTTCCAGAACCACAACATGGAAATTAATCACTCGCTTTAAGGCTAATGCGATTTTAAAATAAATAGAGTATGTTTTATTTTAGGGCTCTCAACCTTCTTGTCAATATAGCTTACTGATACTGAACATTTAAGCTGAAATTCAACTGGTTCTGCACAGACAGCCTAAACTAAGAAAGCCATTACAACCTATTTTATAACTAATTTTCTACAGTCCTTTCCAGCTTACTTGTAAATGCGGTAGAAGGTTCTCAAAAGGCTGTGCTATAGTCAGGGGTCTTTCCTTTGTGTCCATCCCCCGCCCCCACGGATAATACATTAATATTGTTAATATTTGCAAATCCATCCCCGTTCACACCAGCAGTTGTTCCCAACTGCTCTGGCTCACACCAGAGGTTAGAAACCTCGTACCGATCTTTGTCCTCTCATTGCTTTTGCTCTAGAGTGACAACAGACGTACAAGGATGCAGTTGCAGCTCCAGAGATCATCTGTAGACTTAGGAAAAAGGTATTTCCCTATTTCCTTTTTCTTAAAGCTAAAAGTATGTATAATAGTGTTTTTTAAACTTCTTCTATATGCAGTTTATATGTTTACTATTACCACCGCAGTGAGTGCATCTGTGGCCTAGGCAGGCGTATAAGTATTCATATATTGATGCAACTGCTGTTAATGGCTCCAGCACTTAAAGCGCTAGACGACAGACAGATTCCCCATCCAGCCTTGCCCACATATGCATCCGTTCACGCATGCCACAATTAAGAACTGGAAATATAGATGCAGCTATTTTAAAACGGGGATGTTTCGCCATCAGAACACGTAAATACATGTACCGTTCGCCTTCCTGCAGCAAGTGGGAGGGACAAAAAAAATCTCGTACCTATAAATTTGAATTCTCCGTAGAGGCCGGGGCGGCGATGACTGCTGCTGGAGCCCGCCAGACCCGCTGACCTTAACTCCACAGAAAGGATCGTCCCGTCCTGCCTGCGCACCCCCGGCTGCAATAACCCCCTCTCGGGGCGGGCCGTGGCCTCCCGGAGCTCCCGCGCCGGGCAAACTCTCTCTCCCGCGGGGAGAGAAACCGCGACGCGGCTCCCACGCAGCAACGGCTGCGGCCG
>NW_008795128.1:7324328-7338455 GCF_000699145.1 Aptenodytes forsteri
CGGGCCTCATCGGCGAAGCTGCCCGCACCCGGGAGCGGTGCCCGGGGCCTGCCTGGGCCCAGGGCGCTGCCCTGCCTCCGCCGTGCCGCGGTGGGGCGAGAGGGCTGAGGAAAGAGAGGCTTGGGCGGGGGAGGAGGGTGACCGTGTGGGGGGAAGCCGGCCCCTCGCGTCGCCTCGGAGGCTTCTGTCCCCTGCGGGGGCAAACGCTGCCCTAATGACACAGCAGGGCTGTCACTCGTGGGCTCCACGCTGTGGCACTAGGAAACGGTTGATGTATCCCGTGCATAGGCCAGTACGCCCTTCGAAGAGAAGGCTTCAGCTCTCACAGGTGACTTCTTATTGCAGGCAAGACTCTCCAGCCTCATGAGGCAATGGAGCAGGCGCTCTTTGGTGGGTGCCGGCGTGCCGTCGCACAACAGCCGACAGGACGCGTTTGTAGGCCGCGGTGTCAACCCAGAGGATGGATCCATCTGGCAGACCAGCAGCTAGGAGAGACCTGTTCTGTGGGAAGGGGGAAGGACAGATTTGCTGTGCTTGCAGCAGCTTGTATGAAGTGAGTAAACACACTGCAGTCTTCCCCTCGTGAAGTTTCTGTAAAATAACATAAAATAAAAAAACCCTTTTGTTTCCCTACTGTCAGGCAGATAAGATGATGATAGTGTGAATACTTTAAGCCCTTTCTTCATTAGTCACAAGGAGATCATAGTCAGAGTAAGGTTAGAAAACAGTATCTCCTCCTGCTGCTTTATGAGTAGGAAGATCTTAGTGCTTGTAGTTTACAAATGAGTTACCCAGCAGTGGGAGCTGTGAACCTAACCTAACAGTGAGCCCAAACAGTTGTGACTTGCTCAGTGTCAGCTTCAGCCAGATGCTTCTTCATTCACAAAGTGAACTACCTCAAACAGTGGGCCACCCATCATAGTGGTGTGGATAAGCACTGGTGATAAGCATGTATTCCTCTATATATAGAGGATGTGTGTGTGTATGATGTGTCCTAACTAACAACTGAAGCAGTTAATAAGAAAGCTGATATTATGAAGAAATGTTCATATTGTGACTGGAAATGAGCCAACCTTGATTGAAATAGGTGGGGAAGGTTGCTTTTTTTTTTTTTTTTTTTTTTTTTTAATAGTACATCTTTTCCCCAGTTACAAAATGGAGTTATGAGTTTTGCTTACCTTTGATAGAATTTACAGTCTCAGATGGAAAATATTCTACTGGAGCTACAGATTCTTCCAAACCTGTCTTAAAGGCATTGCAAAGGTGACAATTATTCTAGGATAGGCCCGCTCTTTATACCTACTCTTCTTATCCACTAAACAAATAATTTTTTCACGTTCCCTCTGAAGTAGACAGTACTTTTCCTCCCAAATTATAATTGAGGGTAGATGAATGCCCTAACGACCTCTTATTTTAAGTAATGCCAACAAAACTTGCTGTGTGCTAGGTGTAATGGGGAACTCATGAATATGAATCCATCCGTGAAGAGTACTTTATTGTTCCCCAAATAATTGATGTATTGCCTGAGGTGTACAATTCTTCAGGAAAATGTTCTGATTCAATTAGAAAGAATGGAAAGGCCTTAAACTTTATCTGGTTTGTCTGTTTACCTGTTTATCATTGCTAATCCAAGGGGCATAGTTTCTCTCATCACTTTGTAACTTCACAAGTTGATTCATTATCTAATATAACCAGGCTGTCATGCACAATATCATGGAAATCACATCATGAGTACATGTCTTCTTAGCATACTGTAAGTTGGCATGCACACTGCAAGCTTTAAAAGACCAAATAGCCTTTCCCATGGTCATCAGTTAGTTTTAAAGTTATAGTGATCTGTTAGTTTTCAAATTACCATGGACTCTTCATAAGTAGACAAAACCTGAATGGTTCAAATAAAAGTCAAGCAGGGGAAAAAAATAAACTAAAACCGAGTCTTCTCAAAAGGAAAATCTGTTTCCACTTAAGTGCAGGAGGTCTTTACGGAAAAGATCTAATCTTTTTTAATTCACTGCTCCAGAAATATACCAAGAGGTTCTTCAGGGCTTTCTGTTCTACTATTTTTGGTTCAAAGATGATGGTAGATATAACAGATACCAGCGTTTCCTCTGTCAGTGCAAACTTGCAGAATATCTTCACCACAAGAAAAAACCAAACCAAAACCAAACAAAAACGCCAACACATTAAAATCTCTATGTAAATATGGAATCTAGCTACTCTAGTTTTTTTGCGGTAGTACAAGTAGGTAAGCTTAGACGCATAGTGTTGATGGGCCTGGAAAAAGTTACCCTGAGCCAAAAACTGTCCTATGCCCTTTATTCAGGTTTTACATTGTTAGTTCTAATTGGTTGTCTCAGTGTAAAAATGGGCCTCTTTTTGCAGTGTAACTATAACCTTTAAATATGGAATCTAGCTACTCTAGTTTTTTTGCGGTAGTACAAGTAGGTAAGCTTAGACGCATAGTGTTGATGGGCCTGGAAAAAGTTACCCTGAGCCAAAAACTGTCCTATGCCCTTTATTCAGGTTTTACATTGTTAGTTCTAATTGGTTGTCTCAGTGTAAAAATGGGCCTCTTTTTGCAGTGTAACTATAACCTTGTTCTTCTCTTTTAACCAATTGTATTTTGTGGCTGTATCTGGCTTTGTGTGGTAATTATCTGGTATTCCATAACATCCCATTAACAACAAGTTTTGGATGCAGGGGGAGTAAAAGGGGGATTAACTGTAAAAAGTGCCTCTAAATAGTATCTACTCTTGCTACTGTTAGAGACAAACTAGGGGACCAGGTGGATAACTGGCCTGACCCTGTAGGGTATTTCGTATGTTCTGATGTAACTATGTTTTGTGTATGGGAGTTTATCATGCAGCCTTTGAATCAATATAGCAAACATATGTGAGTGAAGAGCCACCTCTGAATCTGCATGGGATGATAATGAGCATCCTAGGTCCTCCTATAAAACCAGAAAGCTCTTGCAAGCATATTCAAGTGTGGTAGCCCAGCACAGATAAACATTTAACTGATGTGGCTGTGAATTAATCTAGTCATTTTAGTTTACTAGTACTTACGTAGAAAGAAAAGGGGAAAGACGAGGAGCTTCTAACGCCAATCTGTTGGAGATCTCTGAGTCTATTCCTACTATGAATATTCTCTGGAAGGTGAATTCTCTTATGCACCTTTTACTTGTAAACAGTATACCTAAATATTTCTTCTTAAAACTATTACATAACTTTTATTATTCCTGAGAAACACTTACACTGAAATTAAGTTAACATTTTCATCATAAATTATACCAAAAATGTTACTTTTATAAATAAATGATTAACATTACAGGAAGGGGGAAATCATTATTTGCATCAACAAAGGTTCAGATCTTGCCAAGAGGTGAATTTTACCTTGGGATGGAGAAGAACAAGTACTGGAAACAATTGTCTGCTGGTTTAACTTTTCTGAAGTCAGAATGATTATATCAGCAGAAACTTCAGTCTGTTACTTGCAAAATAGAGGGAAAATTAAATTACTCAGCAAAGTTAGTCAGCAGCTGTAAACCACTGCAAATGGACACCTCTGCATTTGTTCTGAGGCTTCTTAAATATCTCAGGTGCTGCAGAGTAAATCAGTAAAGCAGACTGTCTTGTCTTAGTTCAATCCTAAATGTCTAACTTGGCTGTAGACTGCAAGGAGACAAAAGAAAAGTACTGCAGACCAGAACTCTGAAGTTGGAGAGCAGGAGGATTACTATCAGAAATTACTCCAAATTCCAAAGGCTTACCTGACCAAACTTTATTATAACCGAGTAGTTGCTATGGAAAGATGTGAACAAAAAAAAAGAGGGAGAAAAATTCAGTTGTGCTGGTATGTGCATGGCATATGCACAGCAATACAATTTGCTGGTAAGTTTGACTGAATGAACAATAATTCCCAGTCCTGTAAATATGTTCTTACATGTCTAATATAGCTTCAATATTTAAAATAAGTATTAAATCACCTAATGAGGCAATAAATAGAACTGGTCTGAATTTAAAAAATACAGAAACAAGCCTGTAAAGATCAAAGTGACAGCAAACTATTTCTGGACACAGCTCTAGCTTTTATGATTTTTTATTTAAAAAAGAACAGAGAATGAGAATACGCCCACATATAAACTCCCAATATCTTTCTTTCTTCCTTGTTTGAAGATCTAGATCAGAACTTCCAGGATTGTCTGTAGATGGAACACAACTTTCTAGTGCTTCAACTTCTGCTTTCTTAGGCTTCATAATGGATAATCATGGAAAAATAATTTTGCTTTCCTGGAACTCTTCTTCCTTGTGGGATAAGGGAGATGTGAGAATTTTCAGCAGTGTTTTTTGTCTGAAAGGAATGATCTAATGTTTCTTCAAGGAATCTTTAAAAATTAAAAACCACACCTATACACAAACGTGCATATATCTGCTGATGGAAAAGGGTGACATGATTAACGATGTGTAAGACCTTCTGAACCCTGCTGTTATTTTCTTCAAATAAATGCATATGGGAGTAGATGATTCATCCTGCGAAGTACAGACTCCTTGGTTTCAAATACTTTCATTGGAACTTCTTTGCCTAGACATCAGGGTGTTGGGGTTATTTATTTATTTCTGTATGAGTCAGAAGTTCTGAATAATGTTTCTGCTTAGTTGACCACAGAAGTAGGAGACAAAGCTCCAGAAAATTTTTTGGAGAGTCAGAAATCAAATGGTGGTCAGAAAAGAGAAGAAAGAAAAAGAAAGAAAAAATAGAAGGGGGGGATAGATAGCAAGATGCACAGACTTCATAAGTGTTTATTCCCAAGAGATGGAAAATTCATAGGTTTGGTTAGTCAGTAAATGAACATCCACCAAATCCTAGAATTTGTTGAAAATTGTAACTAAAAATGAATATATAAATGGAGGTGGAAACAATGCTCTCACTGAAGAGTAGAAAAGTAAACACATTTTATAAGTTCACATTTCAGGCAAAAGTCAATGAGTAAAAGAAGTATTAACCAAAGATGGAATAGCACTTAATAACGTTTTGTAGATGTTTGAACAGGTATCCAGTTCATAGCAAATGAAAAATCACAGACCTTGAGACATCTAGTTCAGCCTTTTTTCCACGGAAGGACCAACTGTCCCTACGACATTCCTGGCCAGTATTTGTCAACCTCTTCTAAAAGTACTCTGTTGATGGAAATCAAGCTTTTTCATGGGCTGTTTCACTATTCTCACTAAAAGAAAGATTTCACCCATTATTTCTCCTCTTCCTGTCACCAAAGGAATTTATTCCCTTCCTCTGCGCAACTACCTTAAAATTACTTGAACACTATTTTCAGCTCTCACCATCAGTCTTCTCTAAGTAACTAAGAAAGTTACTTCAGTCTTCATTCATAGATCACGATTTCTAGACACATGTCAATAAGCATAAAGTCACTGCTGAAGGGACAGAGGGATCTTTGGTGGTTTTTAGAAGAGCTCCAAGAGCACTGTGTCTAGGTGCTGGGTTTTGTCTATTTGAGAGCTTCAGAAACTTGGTGAGTCCCCCCCTTTTTTTTTTTTTTGGTAACTGTCTCTTTTCTTTCTAAAAGAATCTCAGATTCCCTACAAGATGTCCTAAGTAATATAATTCAGTTCAAATGGTGTCTAGAGAGTGCAAAACAGCATCAACATCAGGTTTATAATAGGGTGAGAACAGGGAGGCTTCCTGATTAGAATAGGAGGTCTATAGGAGGTCTGTTCAAGGAGAAATGTGAGTGTATGTTTGACTACTTTGCTAGGGGAAGAAGGGTCAATGGGCAGTATAGTGCACCAAAGTATTGATGCTATGAGATATGGAATAGAAAAAGGAAATTTTACCTCATTATGTAAAGGGAATTTTGTTGGGAGCCCTCATAATACGTGTGTAATTCCATTCTGCAAAAAGCTTCCTGATGACTGGCTTGTGATGATACAATCCATAGTGAATAAGGTATGAAGGTGAAAAGCAAGATTGCTGCACGGTCTAATTATGAATAAGGTCGTAAATATGGATTCTAGTCTTCAGAAAAAAGTTAGAGCCGAGATGGAAGTTTTAGGTTACCAACCAATTTAAAATACAGGTTCACTTTCCAGCTTTACCATAGGCTGCTGGTCTGATTTTAAGGTGAATACACTATTTCTGTGCCTTAGTTTTCCATTTGTAATGACTCACCATGAGTCAGGAGTAGGTGACTCAGAGGTTATGGACAGTACAGCTCCTGTGGACTGAAATCAGAGCCAGTTTGATAGGTACCTGCATGGTGTTTCCTGGAATATACAGGAGCCCTGAAGACTAGCAGTACATGTGCAGTGCGGTTCATGCAAGTCTGCTATAATTTCCTTTTTGCCTGAGACTGGCTCCAGCATCCGTATTGTTATAATCTTTAAACATCTGAAAAATGAAAATTATAATACTTCTTTCTCTGATTCGTTTAATCTGTGACATTCTTCAGGCAATTAAATGAGCTACAGTTACAGTATTTGTATTTTGCATGGAACATAGTACAGTGGGTCTTCTGGTACAACTGTAGTACAGTATATGGCTGTAGTTGTAAAAACATAATTATCTTAGTTTGCAATAAGCTTTGTGGCATTCTAATGTACAAACTGGGTTCTTTTAAATTACTGTCTATCCCCATTACCTCTTGCCTTTGAGTTTTGACATTCCCTCTGCCAACGCTGCAATTCCATAAGAATTTCAAATGTTGTGATTTAACTTAGGTATCTTCATCTAACTAAAACAACCATAATCATCTAGATACCACTATATTTACTTCCTAAAAGTTCAAAAATGTAATTGAGAGATGAATGTTGTGCAAAGACCCCATTGGTTCTATTTGCCTAATAACTTACCCCTCTCAGTATCTACCATGTGGTTCACAACTTCACAAAAGCCAAAAAAAGCAGATGGTCTGAATTCCCTTTTTCATACCCTCTCCCCATTAACACATATCAGTGAGAATCTCTTCCTGAATATGGACTCTCCCTCTGAAGCACTGACATGTTAAAGAAAGGTCATGTAGTACCTGCTTGTGTCAGACTTACTGAGTGCCTCCAGTTTTAGTCCATTACTCCAAAATCTCTTATCATTAGTTAACATTTGCATTAAATACAAGATGAAATGGAAAGCCATCCAAATATAAAAATAAAACATTAATTTTTGGAAACTAGATGTAAAATTAAATTTTGCAGCATGCGTCATCCCAACTAGCTATTTAATTAGGCTAATTCATAACACATCTGTCCTTGCTTGTGGACTTAAATATGAATGGTACTAAACAGATAAGTATTTGGCCAAACATTTATTAAATTTACCTCTTTCAGATCCAAAGCCACAGCACAGCAATCTCCACTGTTAGCAGGAAAGTGTGTGTTTTCTTTCTACACCACTGAGTGGTAGATGGCAGACCCACATGTACAACCACTCCTGCTGAGTTACAAAATGCTACTCTATCCTTATGGTCTTGGTGTCCAGGCTTCCCAGCAGGTCTGTAAGAAAGTGCATCATGGTTAGTTACAGATTGCCATAAACCAAAACTAATTTCTGAATAATTCAACTTTTAATATTAACTTTGCAGCTGAAACCATTTCCCAGTATGAGACAGAACAAAAAATACAGGTAGCATTGACCTCTAAAAGCATTAAGTTCGGATTTAAGTTATTTCTTACAATGATGCATTCCTGAGCTTCCACTAGCCGTGTGAGTGACCTCTAATCTCTCTAACACAAATAAAAGAAAGCTTCTTACTTTGCATTGTAGAAAAAAACTACATACAGCAGCACTGCCACCTTCTGCTTGCTTGCTTTCATGCATGCAAGTACCAGGTTTATATTGCAAAGCAACAACAGGGAAGGTGCATTTTTCTACTTGTAGGTATCTGAGGCAATAACATTTTCTAATACTCAGGGATAACATATGTCTGGAGTTCCACAGATGTGCGGGGTTTTCACACGTGAACTTTTTCTGGGCATAGAAAAGGACTTCAGACATTTGTCCAGGACTTCTAATAAATCACATCCCAGCCAGAGCAATAGCTCAAAAATCCCAGGCAAATGTGTACATTTGTGTACTTGTGCTGTCCACAAGGAATATACCTGTTGAATATGCTCTGTGGAGTTGATCTCTACACAAATGTACACATTGGAACAGATCTAACATATTCCTTGTGGTCTGCACAAGTACAGCAAGTCCAAAGCATGAGTGATCCATGTGCATAGGACTAATTCAATGCAATTGGGGTATATTTGATCATATGCAAGCATTTGTGTGGTCCATATGCAGTAGGTCCAACAGGTCCCAGATGTATCACATATGCTCTTGATCTGAAGTTTCCTGGATGTGCTATACATCAGCACATAAGCAAGATAGAAAGCTGGAAGCCCTACTTCAGATATTTTCTTTAAAAAGGTGAAGTTATGGTAAATTATATTTTTCTGAACTGAAGTTGCCAGCAAAAGGCACATTGAGCCTGTATGGCTCCAGGGACCCCCCACACGTCAAGGAAGCAGCTCTGTACAAATTTGCCATACGGTACTAGATGATGCATTGTTGGATGGAGCTTTCAGCATAAACATTAGTTATGAGTTTGGTTGTATCAGAAAAACTGAAAAGGGAGAGAATTTCACTGTATGACTTTATCCTGTTGGGACATGTCCTTGGGATTTTTCATCCTGTGGAGGCACAGAGTGACACTGGCAATTATGAGCCTCCCTCTTCCACGCAGTAATGTATGAAATGACTTCTGGCAAGTAAACAAGTCTTAATTGTTTTTTCTTCTTAGAATATTGTAGTTAGATACTCCAGTCTCTGCTTTACTCAAGACTTTGATAGACTGAGTTGCACTGATAACTAATCTTTCACCTTTTCCTGATAATAAGTGTGATAATACTGATGCATGCAGCGGGGTGTCTATCTTTATGAAAGCATGAGACCATAAACGAGGTGAGCAGGCGTATTCCCAGAATACGCAGTTAGAATCACAGTAATATAATGGTATCGGTTTATTGCTCATCATTAGCTGGGCAAGGACAGTTTATGCTTCTGAGAATATTCATATGCATTACAATCCCTGGTGCAGGGTCCCTTGCAGTCAGTCATGTGTGCTCACTGAACTCTCTCTGCTGTGCTGATGTATTATGGACCCCATAGACCAAACCGAGTCCTGCTTAGTGATTCAGTTCTGGTACTAACATCACCGCTAACTTGATCAAGCATTGCTGCAGACTCAGCTTGTTGCCACTACTGTTGCCAGTTCAACCCAGCCATGTCCATCCCACAGATTGCTCCATGCTGGGCTCAGAAATGCCAGAGGACAAGACGCTTTTGCTTCTGGCTTGGGATAAAGCTTTTAAGACTCTAGGACGGAGGCTTCTACTAGATTGTTCTTGAACCTGGAAAGCTTCCCAAACCAGAATCTGCTGTGAGTCATACAGGATGATCCAATTGCTCTTGGTTACTTGAACTCCTTTCTTGGACACAGTCACAGTCAATACACAGAGGACAGACAATTCCATCCAAACAACAAAATACGGAATGATGGGTAAGGCACATAATAGTGAATGTAAATGATGATTACCTAAGATAGATTTTCCCTTCCCACAGAAGCACAGTTTCATTATTCTCATTCTTCTCTCTCTCCGGCCCATATTTATTGTTAAGAACAAATCAAGAACTAATGAAGTCATTAGCAGGTACTGAAGAAACAGTCTCTGTTGCTTACTAGGCCAAACCTCTGGGGGATAAAAAGGTAAAAGAAGTTACTATAAATCCATTTTGTTAGTGAGATCTCAGTTCACGCTCAGTTAATTGGCCTGTTTTGCAGGATTTAACCTGGTAGCATAAGAACCTTGAAATAAATCTCTTAGCTACGATTAGAGATGAGAGAGAGATTAGCACAGGCAGGAGACTTGAAGTCTTTTTCTCCATCTCCATTGGTGAGTCAGTGTAAAGACAAAAGAACTACACAGACATCCAGAAATCAGTACTTCACTCTTCCTCAGGATGCCTGATCCAGGTATTTTCTCCCCTGTACTCAGCAAGCTACCAGTTTTGAGATCTTGTTCAGTCCTCTGAAGCAGGTTAGTGGTTTCTTTTACAATAGAGTCACAGATAGGAATGTGTGTTTAGCTAAAATGGCAGATTTTAGTAAAATTGGTGAGATAAGATGCGGTTTGTTTATGACAAAATTGCAAGCCAAATTTATTTGGACAATGTGCATCTAATAAGTAAATTTTATAAACAAATAAATAACTGTGCTATGTCTTGTTCTATGTACTTAGGGGAATTTGATAACGAACAGGTAAGTGGCATCTTGAAAGCAAAAAGCTAGAGTATGCTGAAGGAAGCTGTGTTTGAAGTGAGTTAGACAAAGAAAGTTTGAGAACAGTATTGATAATATGGAAGAGATTTCCACATTTATCGGGCTTCTCTATTGAAAGAAATCTTTTCCCCCTTAACAGAATAAAATCCAGCTTCCTCTCCCATAGCTGGGGAAAAAATGTCTGTGTGTATATGCTTCATAACTCTGGAGTGGCTCATGTCCAATGGTGAGGTGTGTTTCTAAGAACTTTGATAGAGGTGTTAGTTCCACCGACCTACTAGGAGCATTTGTGGTTTTACAGTAGCCCACTAGCAAATATAACTTGGACAAGAAAAGATACATATTGCAGAGCAAGACAATGACGCTTTTAGCTCATAACTGCACTTCAGTTCTTTCAGCTGGAAGAAATTTCTTCATGGTGCTCAAAAAATGTTACTACGGGGCAGTATGCATGTTGCAATACATCTTACGCTAATGAATATATTCAATACTTCATTGAACAGTTAGGGAAAGAATAATGTTATGGTGTATTTACAAAATTCATTATGATGGGAAGAGGGTCTTTTCATTACCTAAAATAAATTCAGTAAACTGTTAGCGTAGGAAAAAATAATCTCAAGAGAAATATCCACGTAGAAGCTGGGAACACTAGAGCTTCTGCCTAGTGTTTCCCATAGACTGATTTGTCAGGAACAGAGTAGGTAAGTCGTTCTTTTGTCCTAGACTTGATGCACTGAAAGTTTCACAAGAAGCACAGTTGTCCCAAAGATCCTTAGTGCAATCCCAGGTATATCAGTGACAGCCAGGGTCAGCCAACGAGTGGTCACTGCACTACACCAACCAGTTGTTCCCCCCCTTTCCTCTGGCAGTATGGCTCATATGAAATAGCAGATCTTATACCACTGGAGGACTGTGGCATGGGTACCTCTGTTAGATGAATGTGAATATTCCGCGAAATCTGGTCTTATAACAATACTAAAATTGCACCAAGGAAGCTGGAAATACCATATGAGAATTACTGGAGGCAAGGACTTACTAGGAGAGTTGCTTTTGCACATAAATTTTTCATTTTTTTAACTTTAGGCATCTGAAAATGGGGGAGGGAGCTATATCAGAATAGCTACACGAGATTGAATGTATCCCTGCTTATGGAATTCAGCTCCAAATTTCTTTATGGCTAGAATATGACAGAAAGTCTTAAATTTACAGCTTCCAAAATCAACAATGCTTCTTGAGTAGATGCATTTTAAGTAAAGGTAGAACTGTTTACAACTTTTGTTCAAATGTTAAAGCAAAAGATGATCGGCAAGTAGGGTGTTCTCAGTGACACAGTAACTATATGTGTGCCTAACAATTCAGAGGCATTTTGCAAATACATACACGTATTTCATAGAAATGAACAGTGAGTGATGCATTCATATACACTGGCCATTGAACGTGAACTGCTTATCAGCAGCTAGGAAATTTCACAACAGATTCTCTCTATTGTGAGCTCTGAAACCTGAGTATCGGGGGCAAATAAACCTATTTGCAGCAGCCATCTACAGCTATTTAAGTTCAAGTCATGAACTGCTTAACTGGTGAAGCAATCAAAGATACTGTCTCCAGGCTTAGCAGACAGGCTGTCAGCTGAATTCATACGGAGGCTTAATTCTGTGCCAGCAAAGCATGATCCTTTTAAATGAGGTCTGAAGGATACCGTAGAAGAATGGTGTGAAGAAAGTGTTGTCATTTTATAAATGACTGTTCTCTGGACTTGTTTGTACAGAGGTGTCTATCAATAATCAGTATTTCATCATGATAATCGATATGATTACCACAATACGGTCACAATCAATATTCAACCATAACTGATAATCAGCCTTAACAATCATTAAAATCAGGACCCTGTTTTTAAAGTCAGAGAGCTGCTGGCCTCAACACCTTTGGAAATAAGACCGGTAAGGAAAAATACTGTGCATTTAGCACACTATTCTCTGTATTGTAGAAAAGATACACAGAGATGAATAGTTTTGAGGAGAATTAGTTTCCTCTCTTAATGCAGGAGAAAATAAATGCAACACGAGTGAATTAGATCTCACAGGCATTAAAATGTTTTGCTATTCATATGCATGAAGCTATCTAAACCATATCCTAATATGAATGGAACAACCTATTCCTCGGCTGTACAAATAGAATTGATTCCTTCCGACATATGCAGATGAAGACGCTGGGATACCATTACCTTTTTAAACTGTACTCTACAACAATCTGCTTACCCAATGTTAAGCTTCATTGCAGCTGTGGATCCTTTAGTGGGTAGGTGTAGCCCTACTTCTCTACAGCTTGTCTGCAGGTAGTTTTCATGCCGTTTTAGCTGATACCAGTTTTATTCAGATGAAGTTAAGTAGTAGAGCCCACTAGCTTAAAAACAATTACACGTGAATAAAGCTGCTTATACTTCTCTATTTCCCCAAATTTACAGGATTATGTTTTACTGTTTATAAATGCCATTGTATTAGTGGAATTAGATGACTGTATAATCACATAAATACAGAGCTGTGTAGTATAAAATCACTAGCAAAAATTACTGAATTAGTACAAGACCGTGCTGAGAGCAGGTTTTGTGGGGAGGAAAGAAAGAAGAGCTCCATATATCTCGCACGTGTTGAGGAAAGGCAATCACAAAGCATTGGGAGCGCTGAAGAAGGGTAAAAGTTCACGGTTTGATCCTGAGGTACTGCAGCATAGTTCTACATCCACATCACATACACAGAAAACACATTGTCTCCAGCTCTAACAGGTTTTAGATCTCAGATGTTATTAGCTGCTTTCTGCCTGTGATTGTGATATTACTGGAGAGGTGCAAAGGAGAAGTTAGTAATAGTGTTGTGGAGAAGCAAGGTTAAAAGTGCTAGGAAAGATGTTATCTTTTCTTAGATCCACTAATAGCTGGGGAAAAGAAGACAGAACTTGAAACACAGAAGTCCTCCTTCAGCTGTGAAACTCTGAAACATCAGATTTTAAACTTGGGGGCCGGGGGAAGTCGCTCTGAATATATTTTATGCCCATCATTGTGATCTTTAGAGAGAAAAATAAGAGTCTGTAGATCACATGGGAAAGTTATTAAAGGACTGTTAATAACATAAGAGCAGGTGTATCAAAAACAAGCTAAAAAAATATACAAGATATAAATTACTGAACACATGAATAGTTTTCTGTCTTTTTGCAAATAGCTCCTCTTCAAAAAAATATTGTGGTGTCCCTTAGGGCTGCAGAGTCTTCTTCAGACAGAAGAATGGAAGCGGTTCCAATGGGTGGTGAAGAAGTCAAGGTTATTGCAGAAAGTGCAACCAGGAATGAAGTTTAGGATTCTGACTGGAATATGGGGGACTCAGAAAGAAATCCAGTCTACAGGTGGTAGGAGGGTTGGAATAAGGCACGATTGTCACAGTTCTCAGGACAAAGGGAAAGAACAAGCAACTTTAGCTGCAGGAGCAGAAGTTAAGACAGTAATGGTGATTCCCTAAGGATTAAATAGGCTTCATCTAATACATCATGCTATTCCAAAAACTGTTTTTTAGTAAGAACTTTCAGAAAGGAAGGAAGAACAATCAGGTAGAGAAAGAAATAGAGCATCTTAAACTGCTGGTTTTTTTCTTAAGGTATGAAGATGTTCTGCTTTTTTTGTAGGGTGATATGTTACTTCACATAAAAATGGTAGTGCTTTTATGCCAGACCAAGTGGAAAAATACTGTTGTGGTTTAACCTCAGCCGGCAACTAAGCACCACACAGCCGCTCGCTCACTCCCCCCCGG
>NW_008795128.1:7338807-7347367 GCF_000699145.1 Aptenodytes forsteri
GTCCCCCCCTTCCTTCTTCTTCCCCCAGCTTTATATGCTGAACATGACGTCACATAGTATGGAATGTCCCTTTGGCCAGTTTGGCTGTGCCCCCTCCCAGCTTCTTGTGCACCCCCAGCCTTCTCAGTCAGTAGAGCATGGGAAGCTGAAAAGTCCTTGACTAGTGTAAGCACTACCTAGCAACAGCTAAAACATGGGTGCGTTATCAACATTGTTCTCATCCTAAATCCAAAACACAGCACTGTACCAGCTACTAGGAAGGAAATTAACTCTATTCCAGCCAAAACCAGGACAAATACTGTGGAGGATGGTTTGTTCATCAGTAATATATCCAGGCTGTAGCACTTAAAATATAATAAAATGTTGATAATATTTTCTAGAAAACTAACACAGTCATTCATAGTTCAACTATTTGTTGAACATTTTTTGTGTGTGGGTAACTACAGTCAGTTCCCCCTTCATTTTTTGCCAGAGTGATCATATCTTATTAGTATAAGTGTAGGAATGACTGCTTTTTGGTAGCAAACTCATGTTTTACTGCACATAATCAATGAAATGCCTAAAACCACCTATAGCATACTGTGTTTCTGGTGCTATTTTCATGTTTTTTCCATATGGAAAAAAGGCTTACGTGATTATGCTGTATATATGTACTTGTTTGTCCTACTTAGCAACTTTTGAACACAAATCTGACCATGACACAGTAATCTAAGAATTATAAATTCCTAGAATCTTCAAGAAAATATGGTCAATCAGTAGAAGGGAAGGGCACCATGAGTCTCCTGGAGGGAAAGACAGCAGATCAGCGCACTTCTAGACATCAGAAAATCTGCACAGAAAATTGCTCTCAAGACAAAAATCCATAGGAATCCAGAGTTCATTGGTTCTACTGTTCACTTATTTTTAATTGCTCTAGTCGGTCCTTAGAATTATTTTCTTAAGCGATTCATATTGTATGAAATTTAAGCAACAGATTTCATTGGGGCACTCCCTTGGCAGGTCTCAGTGTGCATGAGGCTGTACAGGAAGTTTTCTGTAGTCTCTATAAATACCCAGTCAAACAGACAGTAATCTCTCTCTCTCTCTCTCCAGATGTCTATTGCATGCCTTCGATACACGCTCCTAATCAGTTTACGAGCTTTCCTTGACCTACGCTTCTCTTCCTAATGCTGATCCGACTATGGCTGTCCTCAAAGTAAAATTCACCAAAACTAAGAGGGACAAATTGGCTCAGATCTTATGGATCCTCAACTGGGTTTCTGTGGTGAGCGGGATCATTCTCTTCAGTCTTGGCCTCTTTCTGAAAATAGAGATCAAGAAGCGCAACGAAGTGATGGCAAAAGGGGATGTTAACTCTGTCCCCAACATGCTGATCTCCGTAGGAGTCATAGCATGTATCATCAACTTTCTGGGTGGCAAAATCTGCTATGACTGCTCAGATGCCAACAAGTTCTCTCGATGGAAACTAGTTATGCTCCCATACGTCGTATGTACCTTCTGTTTTACCTTCTGTATCCTGGTGGGTGCTCTCATGTGCTATACCATGAGGAACGAGCTGGAAGAGTCTCTCTATCTGGGATTGAGGGATGCTGTTAAGTTCTATAAGGACACGGACATACCTGGACGATGTTTCTTAAAGAAAACAGTAGATTTGTTACAAATTGGATTCCAATGCTGTGGAAACAATGGCTTTAGAGACTGGTTTGAAATTCAGTGGGTATCTGCTCGTTATCTGAATATGGCTTCCAAGGAAGTTCTGGAGTAAGTATTTACTAGTCATAACAAAAAATTCTAGGAAAAAGCCTCGTTCAAGAAGAATTTGTATTGAACAGAAAGTAAGTAACAGTAGTGTCAAAAGATCTTGAGATGCATTGACATTAAAGAGAATATGGCAAAACTGCTTGTTCTCTGCCATCAGCCAAAAATTCTGGCAGTGTTTTTCCTCCTTATTAAAACAGCATCTTGTGGCTAGAAGGCTTCTCTCAAAGGTCATTCCAAATAACTCTGGTAATGGGTCTAACTCAAGAAGACGTAACATTTCTTTGGTCATAGGCATGTTCACAAATACCCTCGTGGTTTAACTAATGTAGTAACCTTTAGTGGATAACAGTGGGAATAACACTTTGTCTAGACCATATGCTCCCTCTAAAAAACAAAAATACTGAAGTACTCAAGCCAAAAATCATCCTTCTATTTATATTTAATCATTCTGGGGTTCTAGCATACACCTCACAAGGCCAAGTAGATACTAATTTCTGCTGGACTTTTGTCTCAATCAAAAAACTGTAGAATGACCACATTACTCACAAAATATGCTAACTACATGCACAAAGTTGCCTTTTGCTAACATTTTAGGGATGCTAAGCAAAGCAAAGATGTACCTTTCCTTTTTTAATGTGTGAATTAGCTACCTCAAAATTTCAATTATAGTGAGCTGACGGTGGAAAGAAAAAAGGATTGTACTGTCAATACATTGCACAGTCAATCCTAAACACTGAACGATCTTTCTCCTTCAAGACTTTGCAAATCCAGGTTCAAATCTATACATTCATATGTGAGAAACTGCCACCACCACATACGCTGCATAAAAAAGGAGGAGAAAAACCCTTGAATTTTTTTGGTGGTGGTGATGTTCACATGATGTAGCAACTGTGAAGTTATATGCTCAAAAAGAAGAGTCTGGTAATTCTTACAGACAATAGCAAAGGTAACAATAAAAAAATTTAAAAAGTAGACAATCCAATATGTAATAATTCTTCTAAAGCTGAAAAAAAGTCTTCACTGATGAGGGCGAAGTAGCTATATATTCCTGGGAAAGACAAACACAAAAAGCTTGACTGGCATTTGTCAAGTGTTCTGTTTTGCTGCACGCAAAAATCAGTGACAATAAACCCAGATGAAGGAAGGCCAAAGATCTTATTTTCACAGAATTTGCAACTTGAAACCACCATTATAGCAAAGCATATATACAGAGCTGCAAATATACCGGAGGACAGGACCTAGGCGAATACAGACAAGAGGGCGTCAGCATGCATAAGGCAGTTGGCTGTGGAAATAAAGCAAGCTTTAGAACAAGTGTTCTCGAGAGAGAAGTTGGACAGCAACAGTGACACAAAGCAGACTGGCCCAAGAGGTGTTTTAAATCCTGGTTCTACACTGAAAAGTGACATGACAACAAAGATGGTCCACAGGAACTTAAGAGCAGTATCTTACTGTGGGGACAAAAGTAAAATATACTGCCTTTTATTTCTGTGAGACATGCAGAAACAGTAATGTTTTACCCAGGGTCTTAGCTAAACTCTGTTTTCTTCTGCAGGATCACCTGTGCTCTGCCATTATTTTGACAACACACTGTCAGTTAATTTTTGCCCCATGTAGGCAGAAGATGCCAGTGAAATGTGTGTGAGGGAAGTAATTACACTGCAGAATTTCTTTTACTGTATATAAGTTGGATAATTCCATCTTGATTGCTAGAATCCAAGTTGGTGCTGTATAACCAAATTACACTATGATTTCCAAAAATCTGGTAGTGAAACATTTGATACGAAATTGTTAGAAGCAGAGTCCAGCTGGTAATGTTCAGAAAGGATGGAGAAGGAACCAAATATTTTTCTTGGTTTCATCTTGTACTGTATGTCAATTAGTACTTGGTAGATTAAGAGGCAAAGCAGTTGAGAACTGACACACTGTCAACTCACATGTAACCTTTGCAAAACTGAACTTTACACCTTCCTTCATAACCCTCTTCCCTCCCCCCTCTTCTGTATCTCCATTGCCAACACCACCATGTGACAAGAAATGGAGAGAATCAATGGGAACGGTAGGAGGATGAGGCAGGTTACAGCGGTACAATCCTATCGTTGCTTTGGTTGGGTAAAAATAATGTTTTTATAGTCTCAAAAGCAAGTTTTGCTTTACAATACCACAACAATTTTGAATTGCAACAACAAATAGCAGCGAATGTCTCTCTCCCTCAGCTGTTACCGAGGTCTTCCCTTCTAACAGTGCCAAGATACATCATTCTTCAGTTTGCCACTAGTAGGGGAAACACGATGGCAGGGGGACATAACCCAAGTCTGGAAACTGCTATTGTTGGCAGTAGAAAGAAGATTCCTCTTTATAACATGTGGCAGGAAGGAAAAAAAATAATTAAATTGATGCTTGGGATCAAAAGAAAAGCTTAACACCTAGTTTAAGAGATTGTATTTTAACTGTTTTAGATGCTGTACTATATTTGGGTCATGTCACTGAAATATACAGGGCATTTTGCTGGCCCAGGTAAAAGCTTCTCTTTCACTATGTGCCGGCCTTCCCCTCCTCCCTCTGTGAGGTTTCTTTTCTCCTCCCACAATCGAGCCTTCCGTTTTGTACCTCTCTGGCTCCCTTCCCTGTTTCCCTCCCAGTGAGTGGTTTTGCCTATGCCAGTTACACGGCTTGCACACCTAAGTCTGGTTTCAGTGAATTATTTGGGTTCTTTTGCATTGGTTTCGTTCTGTTGCCATTACCAGGAATATGATGGCCACAAAGTGAAGAGCTAAACTTTAAAATGGAGAGGAATTCATGCCTAACCCCCTCCTACGTGGGAAATGGCAGATGAACTTCCTGACTTACTTGGAAAGATCTTTGAGGAGGACATTTTTGACAGAATGCTAAACAAAACAAAACACACCACCACCACACACACACACACAAAAAAAAAAGGAAGGCGGTTGTATTTAGCAGGCCCACAGCAATAAAAAGAAGGCAATTATTCTGCCATCCCAGCACAGCCACAAATACTGAGCTTCCTAGCAGCTTATGTTTCTTTTGAAGGATACATATAGTCCCAAAATGCCAGAAGAACACTGGACCACAGTTTCTGCTTCTTCTGTACACCTGATGAGCTTCTTGTGATGAATTCCTTCCCTTTAGTTTAGATCAGCTGTAGTGGAACAGGAAAATATGGTTTATAAACATTAATAAATGAGGATAAGTTTTGGAAAATACTAAAGATTCTACTATTAGCAAATGGTAAAAGCTGGATATCTAAGAGAAAGTTGTCTTTCATGTATTCTGGCTCCCTAACAAAGGCTAAAGGGCATGGGCTTCATTAAAACAGGCCATGGTTCTCACCTGGGGGGCTGTCTCAGGAAATAATCCTTTTGCAATGAGCATGAAAACAGATACATGCTTAGAGGCTACTTCCCCAAAGTGTGAGAGCACTTCTCAACACCTTCTATACTCTCCAATTTCTGGAAAAATCTATTTCTCTGCAGAGCCTGCTTGGAAACAGAAGTCCTCACAAGGACACACTAGCGCTAGCTAAAGAGCAGGTAATACAAGGAAAATGGATGTCAAGGATTCATTTAACTGCTTCAGAAACTCTTGATTTATCTGAGGCTGTGTTCTCTTTCCATCCCATGATTTTTTTCTCCCTCCTATTTCTTTAACTTTCTTCTTTTCCCACTTGCTTTTTTTCCTGATCTTATAGAGGAGGGAAAGGAATAATTTTTAGCAATAAATACAAACAGTTTCAAAAGTTACAATAAGTATAGTCACAAGAAGTAGAAACTCCCTTGTGAATTAGTCTCAAAACTTGTGCCGAACCAGCCATTGCACATGGGTACAATGGTGAAATGCCAGCGGATAATTCCCAGTGGTTCCTGTGGCACGCAAAGCTTGTATTAGGTTCTCTCTTAAGGAACGCTTGTTTTGAAAATCAATCCAAAAGTAGTGAAACACAGGATTTCTAGGGCCATAACTTCCATTAGAGTTCCACCAAGATAAACAAGTTTAGAAATTCTTTAGTATTTTCAGCGCAAAGATACCTAAAAAAGCAACATCTCCGTGAACACTGAATCCACATCTTGCACGCACAGTACCAAGAACCACGTGAGATACTGTGCTGATACCACACTTAAGAAATACAGCAAATGAGAAATTTAGTTTTCCTGCAGTAAGCAACTTTTCCAGTTGGAAATACGTTCCCATTTTCCTTTTGTTACATTGGAGAGGCCGACATCGCAGCAGACTTGCGTTATATCTTTTTATAGAAATCACAGACACTATCTGCTGCTGATCGCAGATTTGTAATGCCCAAAATTTCTGTCCTGTTGCAGCCGTCTAAAGAGCAACGTTGATGGAAAGTTCTTGGTGGATGGAGTACCCTTCAGCTGCTGCAACCCAAGCTCCCCACGGCCCTGTATCCAGTACCAGCTGACAAACAACAGCGCTCACTACAACTACGATTTTCTGACAGAGGAGCTCAATATCTGGGTGAAGGGGTGCAGAGAGGCCCTGCTGGATTACTACACAGCTATTATGAGATCCATTGGTATCACAGCATTGTTTATTTGGTTGTTTGAGGTAAGTCTCATAAAAATGGTCTGTGTCAGATTAATCAGAGACTTCCTGCTCTCTAGGATGGGAAACAACTACGGTGTAACATACGAGAAGTGCCGCAGTATCTAACATAAAGTCCACAAGCACTTCAGGAATGTTGCAGGACTTCCTTTAGTACAGACAGCTTTCTCAAAGTCCCCAGAGCAGAAGCAAATCTCACTGAAGATGAGAACTATTAGAAATTATATATATAATTCTGTATATTTACAGAGCTTTTTCAACAGACTATGGCATATTCCCTTCCCTGAAGCATTTATGGGATCAGATACAGGATGATACATGCAGTGACACAACTGCAAGGAAATTAGGTGAGAAGGTCTGAGGATTGCTTTAAGCCAGTTTTAACAAAGAGTATACAAAATGTGAGCAGGCCTTTGGCTGAATACGTTAATTTTATTTATAGTAAAAATTGAGCATAAGGATTAATATCTCAAAGCCTCCTTTTTACATTACATAGCTTCACCATATAGACAGTACTTGCAAACATGGCATACCTTTTTAGATGTAGATTAGGCTGCTTAGAATGCAGTCAAAATAAGCATATCACAGGCAAGCATAGACACCTGCAAAGATGCAGTCTTTCTGCTGGTGTCTGTAAAGAAAGTTGCCTGGATGTTGTCATCCACAGGTAAAGGACCCCCCAATGGCATAGGCTAAAATACGGTTTTCTTCCCTCTTTATAAAGTTTTAGTTTTCTGATTATTGCTCTATTGCGTAAATATTAGCACTATAATTAAAATCATTCACAACAGTCCTCAAGCAGTGCTAGATGGGGTGGTGGTGCCAGAAACAACGGGCCTTTGGCAGCCCATGAAAAAGCTGTGAGCCAGCTCTCCGTGCTCCCTTAAATGCTGGCAAGCTGGGCACACTGATCTCAATCCCAACAGAACTATGAAAATGGGGCTTTTTTCCTAAACTTACAGTTGAGCCTCTAACTATAGGCCATCCTTCTTAATTTTAATGCATTGGCATGTAGGACACATATGGCTTACATATGAATGATTAAACTCCTTGGAGGAAATACCGCTTTAATCAAGGTCAGTGGAAAAAAATCCATAGAAAGTAACAGACTACAATTTAATTTTTTTTTCCCAGTGACTGATGGTTCCATTAATTGATCATCCATTCTACATCAATTAGTTGTAGTCTCTGAGGCTGCAGTGTTCCCAAGTAATTCTAGGTATTTATGTGCTAATAACATGCAAGTGGGAATGCTACCTGAAGAATGGAGAGAGAATCAACCAATCTCTCCCTGGTATTTTTCTTTCTAAAAAACGTAATTAATTGGGAGAGTGGTTAGATATATTGCTGGGATAAAGAATTTATCTGCTTTACTCACTATTAATTATTAGGCCTGAAAATGCACAAGTCGGAAAGCTGACTTAGTGGTAGGATTGAGGCTGTAATTTAAACTCCCTGTTTAACCATTAACTGTTTCTTACAGCTCTCTGTACTTATTGGTGTCCAGTACCTACAAACAGCAATGAAGAATGTCCTTCTGCTAGGAGATTTGGAGGGCGAATCAGATGGTTGGTTACTAGAAAACAGCTTTGTGGAAACTGCCAAATACAACATCAATATCATTAAGAACCTCGGCAAAGCCAATCACATCTCTACTGTCTCAGGCATGAATGACCCCAACATTGATGTTCAAAACACAAACTGTGGCAAACCCAATGTTACAACAAAATCTATGCCGGCAGCTAGCTAGGCAAGTCTTCAAAGAAATGACATCGCAAGTGTAGCTTTGACATATTACAGTCTTACAGTTATTTTCACTGGTGGGGAAAAAAAAGGTAGGGAAACTAATAAGACAATAGAACAAACCACAGACTGGTGACAGCTCCAGAAATGCTGATACTTCTTTGGCTGGATGTATTTTACTCATTCTTGTGAAATCCCCGATTTTCAACACCGCACAAAACAAACTTTTGGAATTTTCCCCACTTTCTCTCCCTTGCTTACATACTTCTGTCACGGTCTGGATACGTCAGAATTATCATTATGCACGAGCAAATGTTCCAGATAGGATGGGTCTACATCTACTAACATACAGATTGGTCTACTGTGTACCAAAGTTTGTCATTACTGTCATTACATCTATAGAAATCCCAGCAGCAGGGTGTCGTGGTTTAACCTCAGCCAGCAACTAAGCACCACACAGCCGCTCGCTCACTCC
>NW_008795128.1:7347495-7350077 GCF_000699145.1 Aptenodytes forsteri
GATGCACAATGCAATTGCTCACCACCCGCCGACCGATGCCCAGCCAGTCCCCGAGCAGCGGCCCCCCCGGCCAGCTTTCCCCAGTTTATGTACTGAGCATGACGTCACATGGTATGGAATGTCCCTTTGGCCAGTTTGGGTCAGCTGTCCTGGCTGTGCCCCCTCCCAGCTCCTTGGGCACCCCCAGCCTTCTCAGTCGGCAGAGCATGGGAAGCTGAAAAGTCCTTGACTAGTGTAAGCACTACCTAGCAACAACTAAAACATGGGTGCGTTATCAACATTGTTCTCATACTAAATCCAAAACACAGCACTGTACCGGCTACTAGGAAGAAAATTAACTCTATCCTAGCTGAAACCAGGACACAGGGAAATCCCAAAAGAAAAGAAGTTATTACACTGGATAAAGAGATTCTTTAAAAAAAGAAAAAACTGTGAAATGAAAACTGTTAGTCCAGGTTAGGAAAGGGGAAATTTTAGCCCAATTATACATATATTGCAGCCCTTCTAAAATAACCTACTAGCTAGGTGAAATTGAGTTGAAGGCAATGAAAGTTAGCATAATGTATTTCACTTTTTTTTCCCCCCAAAATAGTCTGATGTATCTCTTCATTTTTCCCCCTCCATAGTTTAGAGAAAGCCAGCTGCCATACCTCCCTGAAAGTCAATGGGTACCGCTGAAAGGAGTTCTCTGCTCAAGGAAGCTAATTGACAGCTCATGCCGGGATATTAAAATTCCAAGTAGCATGTGATAGCACAAGTTTAAAAACAAGCAAATACATCCCACAAAACAAATACTGATGATCCTAGATGTTTAAAAGCTCCTAATTTCAAAAGTACTTACATAGATCCAAGGGCTGGAAGATAAGGGATTATTTGGAACCAGTGAAGGCAAAGATAGACTGACAGATCTCCCATCGCGTTCCTAGTACAGTGCTCAGGAACTTTGTGAATGCATGGAGTGAAAGCCGCCGACGCCCAAGACACTTGTTGTTACAGGATGCCCTATGACTGTAATTCATCATTAATAGTAAGTGGGAAAAACATACCAATACAGAATAGAGGATAAAAAACCAAATAAAATATTTTACTTGTTACGGTTATGAATAATACATTGTTTGAATATAACTTTGGACAGCTTGTGCATTCTTTGTGTATAATCAAGTAAAAGAAGTTATATCACTGGGATATTCAAAGCAGAGCTATTCCTGCTTTTGAAACTGTGTGAACATAACAGTAAAAACTCCTTTACCTGTCTAAACAATATTTTCTATAACACTAGAATAAGCAAGAATTATACTGTAAGAATATATTGTAAATAAAGTGTGTGATGTAAAAATCTGTACTGTAATTCAAGCAGGCTATATGCATGATCATAATTTCAAATGCAATTGCTTCACTGCTTAAAATTTTAGGCCTATACTTAAGTGTGTCAAAAATAAAAATGGACAGATGGCGTCTGTCTGCAATAGTAGCCTGTAGCAGATGTTTTGCAAAAGGCACCTAAGAAGCAAGAAAGTAGTTCCTTCCCTGACAAAGCCTCCTAACTTCCAGGAAACAGCAGTTTGGGACTCAGTATGACAAAGAGGGTATTTATATCACTGTGTTTTAATAAATCTCATTGGACATTTTTTTCTATGAATTTGCACAGTTGTTTTTTTTTAAACCCATTCACGTTTTTGATATCCAAAACACTTACGACAATGAGCTTCAGATTTTAATTTCTCACAACTCAATTCTGCAGTTTGAAAAACTGCTTCTCGACTCCCTGACAACTTAATCGGGTATCTCCTAATTTTTGCTGTAAGATGTAGCTGATGGTCACTCCTTATTTATTCCCTCCATGTCATTCCCGATTTTACAATCTTCTATTACAATCTCTCTCAGTCCTATCTTTCCAAGCTGAAGAAATTGCTATTTAAACTTTTCTTCTATGGAAGTTGTTTCACACCTTTGATAATTTTCATCACTCTTCTCCATTTATTATTTTTAAATGAACAACACTGTGTAGAGCTGAAGATATCATAAACTAAATAGGTCTTCTGTCCTTTTTTTTTTTCCTAAGAATTCCTATCATTGCCTGCCCTTTTGACTGTTTCTGAGCATTGAGATAATATTATTATGGATAGTTCTGTGAAAGTTGTTTCACACCTTTGATAATTTTCATCACTCTTCTCCATTTATTATTTTTAAATGAACAACACTGTGTAGAGCTGAAGATATCATAAACTAAATAGGTCTTCTGTCCTTTTTTTTTTTCCTAAGAATTCCTATCATTGCCTGCCCTTTTGACTGTTTCTGAGCATTGAGATAATATTATTATGGATAGTTCTGTGAAAATGTTAAGAAAATCTTTGATATTAATATATATGCTGATCAACAGCAGGCTCAATACGAGTCAGCAGTGTGCCCTGGCAGCCAAGAGGGAAAACCACATCTGGGGGTGCATCAAACACAGTATAACCAGCTGGTGAAAAGAGGTGATTATCCCGCTGTATTTGGTGTTGGTGTAGCCTCACCTTGAGTACTGCGTGCAGTTCTGGGCCCCACAATTTAAGAAGGATGTGAAGGTCCTTGAATGTGTC
>NW_008795128.1:7350147-7405075 GCF_000699145.1 Aptenodytes forsteri
GCTGATCTCTTCTCCCTGGTATCCAGTGATAGGACACGTGAGAATGGTTCGAAGCTGAGCCAGGGGAGGTTTAGACTGGACATTAGGAAGCATTTCTTTACCGAGAGGGTGGTCAAACACTGGAACAGGCTTCCTAGAGAGGTGGTCGATGGCCCAAGCCTGCCAGTGTTTAAGAGGCATTTGGATAATGTCCTTAATAACATGCTTTAACTTGGTCAGCCCTGAATTGGTCAGGCAGTTGGACTAGATGATCATTGTAGGTGCCTTCCAAGTGAAACAGTCTATTCTGTTCTATTGCAATGTTAGTTTTTGCATAGCTACATTAATTTTCATTTACCAAAACCAAATCTTCTGTTATTATCCAGCCACTAAGTTTCATAACAGCCTCCTGAAAACATTCAAAATGAGTTTTCTTACAGAATATCTTCATATCATTGCCAGAATTTGCCACTTTTTAATTTCCTTTTTCAGATCACTTCTGAAAATGCTGAAAAAAACATGCAGATTTCTGTGGATCTCAGTTGTTAGGCTTCTTCCATTGTGAAAATATACCATTTATTTTTTTTACTTTGTTGCTGAACCGGATCTTCCTTTTTATCTCATGACAGATTCTTCTAATTCTGTGAGTTAGTTGGAGGACACTATTTAAAGTTTTTTGAAATCTGCATTATTAGTGACTGGCTCAACATCCTCATCATAGTCATTAACTCCTTCAAAGAATTAGATTTGTTCCCTTTACAAGAACTATGTTAACTCTTCCCTTTGCACTGCATTTACCTATGCGTCTACTTCTATTCTTCAATCACTTTGTCCAGTGTGGAATTAAACTGATGCATAATTCCTTCAACCATTTCTGAGAGCTAAAAACATTACTTCTGCATTGCAGTCTGTCATAGTGGTGGTGTTGCAGAACACTGAGCACAACTGTGTCCTGAGCCTTACCAGCTGCACTAAAATTAGCTGATACATACCAGAAAAGAATGAACACAAAGTTGTAGTACCTTGAGAGATGAAGGAGATAGACAGTCATGTACTACAAATTAATCAGACTTTGCAACAGAACATGATTTTTAAAAAATGCAATTTTTTTTTTTTCAGATGAGCATGCAAAGTGCCACATGCATCAGTCAATAGCAATCACTTCTTCAACACAATTTTAGTCCACCTACATTTGGAAAAAAAGCTTTAGATTACTCAATAACCAAAAGGTGTAAAATAATCAGAAATAACTCAGAAAAATTATTTCTGTAGATTTGTTTCATTAGGAAAAATTGAATCAAGAGGACTAAGAACATGCAAATTTTAAAAAATAAAATGCTTTAAAACGTAAAAAGGAAAGTGAGGAATAGTTCAGTGTGATGAAAATGGTTGTAAAACAGGAAATAAGAGCATAATTATTTTAATTTTTTTTTTTTTTTAAAGAAGGAAATCTTACCCTGCATTTTAGGAAATATTTCCTAATGGCAAAATACATTTAACTGTAGAAGTAGAAGAAACCTGACATTTTGCACCACTTAAAAATCTCTCTAGGTCAACTATTTAGCTTGCAGAGTTATAAGAGCTGCGAGCTTACTCTTCTGATAACGCTGTAGTCGAGGTCCCTGTATGATGGATTTGTCAAGAATCTGCTCTGAAAAATGGCTTTGGAAGGAAGAGTGAACTAAAATGATGATCCAGCCTGAGAGTCTCTGTAAAGACACAGAAATTTCATGCAGTAGTTGCTGTAACACATTAGCATGAAGAGCAGAGGTATAACTGTCCGGCTACACATTTTCCCTGGCCCTCATTTACTTTCATACGAAGAGAACACATTTTACCATAAAAGACTAGTTAATATTTGGCAAGTTAACCTTTGTCTCTCAGCCAACTGCCAAAAACTGCAGCAGTGGCTAGCGATGTGATCACTTGTAAAATTAACCGAGTATCAGCATACGTTTCACAGGGAACAGTCATCGTCTCGACTATTACCAGTAATTACTTAGTCATTAGATTGTTCATTTCTATCCTGTATAGGTATTCAGAGTCCCCATCAGTATAGATTTATTACAAAAAGATGACAGCTCATTTCACAGTAATCAGGATAAAATTTACTTTTTTAAAATAAATGCTTTCTTCTTTGCTTTGTATTAGCTTCCTCAGACAGCGGAAGTGCACCCCACCTATCTAGCTTGCTTTACAGCACCCGTCACAATAGTTTGGGTTTCCTGGAGTATTTAACATTACAGCCAGTGATCAAGAAAACAAACTCAGGTAGCAGCACAGACTCCATCTTTAATTCTCCGTAATTTATAAAGACAAAGATGGCATTAGCAAGCCAAGCCTTTAAGCCGGAGCATCTGCTCAGATACAGAAATAAATACGATTTGGGGGATGCTTCTTATCTTGTTTGTTATTAATGCTTAATCCAGTCAGAATTACTAGCAATACATTTGTGCAACAGCAACTTCCAGAGTAAGGAACTCACCTATGCATAAAACTATCTTCTTTATGAAGTTCTTCATAAAAAAACAAACCTGAAACATTTTAATGTTCAGTTTCTGGTGAAGGCACTATGACGGTTCCTGTAGAAATTGCAATTACGATGCTCTTCCTTTAAAGCTTTCTGATTACCACTGAAAACACTTGCTCTACATTGATCATAAAGAAAAAATAATTGATAAGAAATATACAAGTACAGCACATTTAGAGTTTCATAAAAAAAATGAACACAGCACATTTCCTTAGAAGCTAGAAACCTCCCTTCTGCAAACTGTTTTTTTTAAATTGCATACCATCATACAGTTCTCTACAACACAAGATTCATGATATTTAAAATCTTACAAATCATTTGGTACACAGGTGCTTTGTATCAGTTTCTCCACTATGGGAGCACTTTGGGCTTTGCATGCAGTACTCTCTAGTTTAGCAAAGAACCATAAAGGTGTGAAGCTCACGGAACACAGGTGGAATCCTTATTTATGAGGAGACCATCACCTAAATGGATGATCTTGTCCTGCTCCTGTATGCGAATCAACTGAGGCAGACTGCCTGGAGTATGTAAATCGAATTGCTCAATGAAGTTCTGTGTAAGTCTGAACTGGGAAAATAAATATTCCTAGATCATCTGCAGTATCATGAGATTGAAATACATTGGGTTTGCCACTTTAAGTAAAGGTCAGCATGATTCACAGAAAGAAAGATGGGATAAAGAAGATCGGAGGCTTTTTATCATCTAGAGTGGATTATTCCTCAGGCTGCCATGATATGTTCAGGATAACCTTCAAGCAGAAACTCTGGTACATTGCGATGACCTCTCTCCAAGCACTAGACTGTATCTCAATACTTGTACCCGAAGAGGCTACTACTACATTTCAGGCACTATTAAGAGGAAGGAGACATAAGGTTCTGCAGTCCGCTGAATAAGACTAACCACAGATCTTCACAAATACAGCAAGGACTTGAAATGATCATGAAACCCACAGTCCCCACTACCTGCTTCACAACATTTCGTTGAGGCTCATTCACTCAAGCATGAAGCCTAGAAACTTCCTAAAATTAAGTCTGATGGATTCTAAGTGGTTTGACAACCTGTAATTACACAGCACACACTATACTCCTTCTTTTGGCACTGATCTCATGAACAATAGTCACACAGAAATAAGAAAAACTCAGGTCCAGTTTTAATGTTCCATGTTTAACTTTACACCTGGTCTCCTCTTACTCACCATTACACGAAATAACGTATATAAACCCTTTGAATTTCAGCTCGCTCTCCTTCAATGCACATTTCCTTTACACAGCTTCTCTTCCATGTACGCTTTCGACCACACTGAATGCAAGTTTAGAGAAATGTAGCTAGGATTAGAAATAACTGGGTTTGAGAGACTTGTGTAAGAGTGGATTTTCATTACTATCCATTTGTTTTCCATATCAAACCCCAAATTTAGCCCACCTGCGAAACATAGATAAAAAAACAAATAAAAAAGATTGTGCCACAGAAATGAAACAACTTTAATTTTTGAAGAAAGTATCTTTGAAGATCTTGTCAAGTAACAGGTCAAAAAGAATCTAAGTAACAAACTTAGATGTTGTAGCACGAATCTGACTAGTTTACAGTGGAGATTATTCAACAATATTGGCTAGAAAATAAAGTGGATTTCAACCATAAAGCAAAGCATATGATGGCCAAAATCCTCCTCTATATAATTTTGTACATTTGTACATTGCACCTTGAGATTCTTACTGTGCAAGAAATGGTGCTGTGGCTTTTTTCCTTCCCCCCTTCCCCCCCCAATGAATGGGCTTCTTGTTCTAATGTTCTTCAGAACATTTTTGCTAGTAGACTTTAATGCAACTACCTTTACCTTTTACCTTTTCAGGAATTGGTTCTTAAAATGCATTTGCTTTAGTAAGAACAAGCACAGAGAACACCACCATTAACACCCAAACTCTGTAAGTTTAATGGTTCCCAAAGCTACAACAAAGCCAGCAGCTTGTAACATAAAAAGGGGCAAGAAGTACTGGCCGTTTCTATGTAAAAGATTTCTTGGTTGTTTGCTTAGCTCTGTAATAAAACACTTTTTTTTTTTTTAATATGTATCACACAGCACATTAGACCAACACCACAAACTTTCCCTTTCTAGAGGTTGAGTACCTGACAGACAGTACAGACAGTTCTTCTTTGAGAAGCTACAAAACCAGAATTACTCAACTAATCAGTTTAAGGACATCTAAATATTAAATTCTGTATTTAAGATTTCTTTTACAAATTGACGTAGACGCTGCAGGAATTTGCATCTGTAAAATACTAGGACAAGTTTCAAGTGGAATATTTCTTTAAGTAAGAAAAAGTGTGCCACCATTACTAACTGGTACAATGATGATACAGACTACAGGCATAACTGGTATTGTTGACCAACCATTTACTAATTCTTCCCCTTTTCCATACTGACAGACACTGCTATAATGCTCTTGTAAAATGAACTGTGGAGTGTCAAAGCACCTCCAAATAAAAATGGAATAATCTATGAGAAGTCACTTTATTTCTTTTTTAAATATACATATACAAGATATTTTATTTCAAAAGCACAAGAACATTATACAAGTTTCAAATTTACATTTTTGCAATTAAAGATACCAATATGTGCATTATCAAATAACTTCTTCTGTCAGCTTGGATGGAACAGAAATCAGTGGCGTAAGCATCTTGCGATCACTAAATACAGATTATACTCACAGTGAACAAAACTGCATAGTAATTTATGAAATGAAAGATGACCACGCTAGTCAGTGAATGATATGGGAGCCCATTTGCTAAATTAGTATGTGCAAACGTACAGAACGATGCAACTTTCCTCTCCCACTTCTTCAGCTACAAAGAGATTTCTAGAGCTTTAAACATGAGCTCACCTGCTCAGACCAGCTCCTGTCATTACATAGTACAGTTCAGACAGAAAACAAAATAAAGTGATCTCACTGCATATTTGATAACGGAATTTTTTCTATCAGTGAAGTGCAAGGTAACTGAAAGTTTTTGATAAATGAATAGGTAAATATCAGAGGGAAACAGTAAGTGAATACAGTTTTGGTATCGATGAGGCATACATTTGCTAGGCTTAATCCAATATTTTTGTTGGTAAGAAGTTTTTGATGACCTTAGAAATCGCCAGTGCATGCAAGTTTTCATGACAACTGTTCTCCTAAATTCAGTATGCATTTCTAATACATTTTAGAGAAGACTAACAGAATTAACATTTGTCTTTAAAGAGTTTCATATTCAGGTTTAAAATCTGAAAGAATCAAAATAAGGAGAGTGGTCTTAATTGCAAGAAACAGAATACCTGAAAAATATACCAAAGCCAACTATTTATATCACCAGGGAAGAATTATAGCAAAAGTTAAGAAAAAGTATTTGAAATCAGAATAATATTTGAGTTCATTGGTATTCCATTTTTAGATGAGTTATGGTGCTGTTCAGTGCACTCATACGTACTCAAAAACCTCTAAAAAACTAGGAGAACAATGATATTTAAATCTAAATCATTATTTGTGATTCTACTATCTCTCATACAACCAGTAGCAAAAAAACCCAAAAAGAAATCATACAAAAACACACTTTCAGATGTTAATTTGAGAACTTCCCCTTGCAAGCCTTATTAAAATGACACAAAAGAATCCAAACAGCAAAGGGGCGGGGAAATTTAGAGTACTGACAACTTCAAACTTTCACAGGGAAATGGGATTTCCTGGGAAAGCATTTTTACACATCACATTACAAATTCTCTCATGTATATTATGGTTGAAATTCAGAAAACAGAACAAACATTTAGAACTGAAGCACAATCACGTATCATTGAGAGAGAGTTCAATCACAATGTGCTATTAACTACCGAAGGGCAAAGAGACAGACTTCGCCACCTTTTCTTCCCTTTTCTGCTCTAACTGGCACTGAACCACTGAACGTGCCCCCCAAAACACACGATTTCATTTATGCAGGCAGGGCTCCAAACAATAGTGACAGAGGATGAAGAGTGGAAAATTCCTCAAATATGGGCAAACAAACATTTCTGATTCTAAAACTTGCTGCTTTAGGGCCCTGATTTCAGTCCAGTGATAGCTTTGAAGGTCGTCTACTTTACTGAAGTCTCTGGCTCTCGTATAACTTGCAGAGCTACACTACGACTACCTAACAGTATTTTCACGTTTGGTTCTCAGGGAAAAATCTCAGAAGACAAACTGTAAAAGAAGTAAAGCTAACCACAACCTAGCCAAATGGTGTAGCCCTAGACCTCTTAGGATATACAATGTTAACAGAGGACAAATTCATTAGATAAAGTGCAGTTCTGGCAATGCAAAAAGCACGGACTTTATTTTTGGATGCAACAAGCAAGATGGTAATTCCCTCATGCATTTTCTATCCCACACTTCTCCTTTAAAGAGTTCATTAATGAAAACTCTTCATTAAATCCCAGGATATAGCTGAATGCAGGCTTTTTCTGTACAACTTAATGTTTGCTGTACCTGTTGCTACAGATTACTAAAGGCCTGGCACCACCTTCCACTCCAATATTATGCCATAGATCTTGACTTAAAAGCTTCACTACCTTGGGAAAGAACCCAGGAAGAAAGTAAAGGAGGCTTTTCCATAGCAACACCATTTAGGTATATTCTCAAGGCATGGGAGAGAGGCAGAAATGTGGTATATGCCCTGAAGCACAGCATTTGGGAAGCTGCCCTCATCAAAACATGTGAAACAATTACAACTTCTCAAAAAAGTGGAAATATTTCTGGACCTGAATGTTCAGTAATAATTATATAACGTGGTTTTCCTTTTTTTTTTTGGGGGGGGGGGGGAGAGCAAAACATATGATGTGAGATTCTGTTTCAATGTATCAGTAATACATCCAACTTAGAGAATCCATCAATTGTGTCTGAACTACAGAATCCACTTCAGAGTAGATTATTTACTGCCACCCTCCTTTCCTTTTCCAAAGCACTGCCAAAGGTAAGAGTTTTCACTAAAAATCAAGAGACTCAGAGCAGTTGCCAGTTGAATCCAAAGATGATCTGATTCGTTTCCTGGCTCCTGGCAATCTCCTCTATGATGCAGTGTTGCTGCCATAGCAGATGGAGCTTCCGGTAACGCTCCCGACATAAGTGCAAGGGATTGCCTCTTCTTCATAGAAGAAAAAAGGAGAATACCCAATAAGCATATCAGAGTAGCAACTGACAAACTGTTCCATTAATTGTCTAGCATTAACACTCTTAACGATAGCCAGAAAACATTAAATACTTGTATGAACACCAATTCCAACAAGTCTACTGGAAATGAAAAAAATTCCACACATGACAAGCAACGATTGCCATTTCCAAGATGACATTTCAGCAATGGCAGTTGTTGCACATTTCTGATGAAAAGCATACAAAACATTCTTGAGGAAAGTAATATAGTTTAACGGTACCAAGAGTGTATTTTTCCATTATGAATGACCCATTCATGACTAGAAACTGCCGTCAGTGAACAAGTTCACCAGGCCAAGGTACATATTACAGCGCTGTACATGCTAGCAGGAAGAACATGTTGTCTAACAGGTATAAGAAAGAAAGAGATATCAAAATGGAAACGTAAAAAGAAAGAAAGTCAAACATTTACTTACTTCAGACCCGGATCTGTTTCTCCATATTCATCCAAGTAGGGAGCAGGATATAAGCAGCCCCTGGTTTTACCTTCAATGAGGACAACTTTGCATTCCCTGATTCTTAAGGAAAAAATAGCTACATTTAAGATACAAGACAACTCCCAGCAGGTTCTTAACTTTTTGGTGAGCTATAGTTTAGGTCAAAGCAATGTTTCTTCATCTCAGACAAAAAGAATCAAGTGCTTTGACAATGTTGTGAATTTTGACCTTCAAATGTTTCCCTTTACTCTAACACATTAAATTCTGGCTAGCTACTTACTTGAGAAACATACAGACTCCAGCTCCACATTGAAGAGCATGAGAAGTACAGGCTCCCAACTCCTCCCCATTCACCAGTTCTTGACAGCAAGTATTCTGGGAACACAACATAGCCCCACAGAATAAACACAATACTGGATGTTTTTGTTCATCATCAGAAGACCGCGGGCATCTAGAAGAAGTGTAACCAGAACGTTACTGCAAGAATTAAAACTTTACAAGAAGTGTTAACTATGGATAATGTTCCTTAAAAAAACCAACAAAAAACAAAAAACACCCCAACCCACAAACAAACAAAAACCTAAGACATACTATGTCGTAATCATATTTCACATATCTGTCTCCTTTGGCTATGTTTTTACATTGCTTGAAATATTTTATCTGCAGGATATCTGCTTTGAGCAGGAGGTTGGACTAGACGATCTGCTGAAATCCCTTCTAACCTGAATTATCTTATGATTCACTCTTACTGGCATAAAACAGTGCCAACCTTCCGAGCTTGTTGCGTCCAGTGCAAAAATAATTTTCAGGCTTATGGCCAAACCAAATGCACATTGCACTGGTGAAAAATGACCAGCAAATTAAGCTATAATAATTTTATATGCTATCCTATCAAACACAAGTGACTTCGTTTAGTAAGCTGTTGTGTTTCAGATTTAAAATGAACACATGCTAGTATTGGCCAGTATAACTGTAACAGTGCCTTCACTTCTGCAAAATAATTTCTGTACACAGTTTTAACACCAGTTACAGTAACTGCAAGAATATAAAAGTGACTGAAAGCGACAAAACTCCTAGGAAGACAACTAAATAAGTCACTTCTTACCTGAACTGAGAGGCTTGGTTCAGAAGGCAGCTATAGTCTTCAGGAAGCTCTATTAAACTATTTCTTTTCCTAGGATACCTGGGTAAGTGAAAAAGAACTATTATGAGAATAATAAAGATCGCAGCAAAGAACAGAATGGATAGCTATAAATTGCTGCTAAGCTTTCGGTCCTTTCTGCAAACTTCTGCAGTTCTAGAGCAGTTCTTCAGTCCTAGAAGCCCAAGTGAGAGGCTCCACATGGGAGCTTCAGCATTTCTATATTCCAGCAAAGGTGACAAAATTAAATTTCATATGAAACCTACATGTATGAAGACATTGCATATTTCAGTTAGCTTTTGTTTTTTCCCCTAGAGTAAGCTAGACAACTTGTCTAACGATGATGTACATTCTCAGTGAAGAGTCACTGCATGAGGAGTAATACACAACCATTTGAAGAGAAATGTAGTTTTGGTAGTAGAGCAGGAGGAAGAAAATACAAGCACTCTAACTTGCCCACAACAAGCACTTCATTCTTTCTACAGTTTTAAGTAAAAAACAGAAGAAAAAACAACAACAACAACAACAACAACAACAAAAACAAACTTACCTTATTGCAATGCTTTTCCCCTTCAAACAACTTAACACCACTGGGTCAGCACACCACCTATTTCAAACAAACATTTGCAGATGACAGTGTTTGATAATAATATATATTTAGGATCACTAAACCGAGCTAGTAAGCAATAAGCAAACACAAAGCACAGATAAAGCATTGATAGTTCTAGCTAAAACTGCACAAGGAGAAACAGCTATTCTTTACAGTTTTGCTTCAGGAAAAGAATTTAAGTTTGTATACAAGAGAAAAACCTAAGTGAAAAACAACACATAAAATTATCAACATGCACTTGAAAACACAGAGTTAACTCAGAGTTAAAAAATGCAAGCAGTCTTCAGGCATATTCAAGTTCTTAAAGTGGGCTACAATACACACCTCCTTTTGGAATGTATCTGCTGAAAGCCACAGTGTAAGAAAATATCATACACTCAGTACTAGGAAAATATTTACTGCTTTTACTTAATAACCATCACCCAACGGTTATTTTACAATGCTTTATTGAATGCTGTATGCTTGCTTAGAATGGCCAAATGTGTCTACCAAAACAATGGTAGATATTGGCAAGTTACTAAACAGAGGAACTGGTACGTCTAAGGTAACTTTCAAGTTATTTCTACAAAAAGGAGGACAAGAGAGAGAGAACTGTAGCAGATGGTCAATCTAGTAAGCTTCATTTAACACATTTCTCAACAAACATCAAATTTAGTCTTCTGAAATAAGATTCTTTCAAAAAACATATGGGAACTTGCATAATGATTTGACAACTGTTACTATTAAATTAAACATGTATCCTCTTACTTGAAACCTCTGTTTTTGACTGGGGGCACTACGATGGATTTGTTAGCCTTGCCTCTAGTGATCGTTTTCTAATGTTCACAAGCACCTATCCTCTGGGTTTTCTTATAAGCACCGTTATGTCTTTGAGCAAACATGTAGGAACATATAAGACAAACTTATTAAATAATTTACTTGTGAAAATGCTATTAATCTATAAGTAATTTTATATACTAAAAATGCAATTAATTATAGTAAAATTGTATGTAGGGAATTGTTTAGGTCAGCTATATGGACTGGAAGTGGAGTCAAGAGCTCAAAGTGTCCCTAAATTGAAGGAATCCAGACAACAAAACAGAACAGAGGTAAAAAAACACCACCACAGAAAAAGCTAGTGTGAGCCAGAGAATTCTGCCGAGAACCAGGAATAATAATTAATGCAAGGGGGGGGGGAAGCTGTTTATTTTAACTTGTTTTTGAATGGAGAATTTTACCAATTATTTCTTTACTGGTAGATTGCAATGTACATAATACTCAAATTGTACCTTTTAGCCATTAAGCTAACTTTGCCATTCATTAGTCTATTTTGGAAATCCAGAGAAGAAATAGTGCAAAGCCTCACCCTGCCAGCTATATAATTTTCCATATTCTCATTTTATAGCTCATGTAATCAGCACTTTTGCCGTAGGGAGAATTAAAAATAGGCCAACGAACAGTAAGTGGCATACCATGCAAGCAAAGGTTTACGATAACTTCTTTCTGCATGAATGATTTCATGTAGGTCTGCAAGCACTAGTCTCTTAAACTATAATTGTTTAATGTTTGAATTACCATATAATATAGAATGCTTTGGTTTTGAAGTGCTTTAAGAGATTCAGTATACCTGTGCACATCAAACAAGTGTTTAGAACTCTAGTATGAATTTGAGCTCAATCATTTATTAACAAATTTCATCCAGAATTCCCATAGGGCCATCACAACAGAAAAACGTGGCCTGTCCAGTCCCAATTAGTACCTTTGAAGCAGTGGATTTACTGTGTCCCAATATTCCTGGAATAGCAAGAACAAATTGGTAGGTAGAGAGAGGTAACTACAAAGTGCCTTGAATTGCCCTTCTTCAGAAACTGCAAAAGAAAAAGAAAACATGAGCAACTGTGTTTCAGCACTGCTGAATAATTCACTCAAAACTAGAAATCTCCTGATCCGTTTTCCATTCAATAATATGTATCTTACAGCTTCAGCATAGCTCCTAGCTAGTACAATTGGATCTAATTCCACTGACTTAATCAGAGCTATAATAATTTGCTTTAGCTGAGGATCTACTTTACGTTTAACAAATTTGACATACATTATTAAGTAATTTTTAAGTCATGCATAAGTCACTGTAATAGCAGAATTCCTTACTTAAATTCCATTTCACTGCATAATATGTAACACGCTAGTGCAGCAGATTTCTATACTTACCACATTTTAGTTTTTCATTATCCTTTTGGCCTGCAATGATATTAAATTTTGCTATGATCAAGTCAGTGTTAACACATTACATAAAGTTGGGCTAATTTAAGTTTGCTGGGTGGCCATTTATTGGCTCTGTTACAGAAAATGGCATTGCTGATTCACCAGGAAGACTCCTCCCTACAGAATCAAAGTTCCAGACTAATGGTAAGGACAATAGCATATCCCAAAGTGCACAGATTTTGACTCGTATATCCTAATCAAATTCAAACTTAGTTCACAGTTTATATAAATCAATTTAAGATGCTATATTTTGTCTCAGTTGTTCATAGCAATTTTGGTCCTCCTTTCCAAATAGTTGATGATTCTGTGTTTCACTGCATTTTGACAGAAGACAAAATATTTATTTTTGGGTTTAGTACCTGTAATGCATTAGGATCCTTTAAGGAAGAGGTTTAAGTTTTATAATGTGCTTTATTTCTACTTGGCTCTGCTTTGCTGAATCCCTATGTCTTTAGCATTTACCAACTTTAGCAACTGCACAAAAAGGTCTGTTGTTTTTTTTTTAAATAGACTCCAGGCTACTTCTCAGGTGATGTAATCTAAGCCCCTAGAATTATCCTTAAATCACAGAATCTTTGTATCCACAAATACTGACTTTCAATACATCATTGATAATTCACATATTTGCACATACTCAGAAGTAACTCTTTTCCAGGCAAAGAAGCCAAAGACAACTCAGCTTCTCATGCCTGTCCCCTCCTGTACAAATTAGTATTTCCTTTTCTTTCCAAGTCTTACTTTAATGTATTAACTATTGTTACTGTGAACATTTAAAAATTCCATTCTTCCAAGAAAACAGTAAACAAAGTCAATATATAGATACATTTGCTTTCTCATATTTACCTTGTAGTAGTTCCTCAGGTGGAGAAACTCCCAGCAAATAATGAAAAAATAAAGCAGCACAACGAAGGTAAGGCATGATGCCTTTTTTAACACAATCCCACACAAGCCAGCCTGGAATATCCTGACTAAAGCAACTGTAATACACAAAGGAGAAAGAGCTGCAGTAGTTCACAGTGCAAATCCTTCTAGCACTTTCACATTTTGGCTAGCATTGGTAGAATGGCAGCTGTGTAGAATGTAGAAGCAACACTGATGTACCACAAATTCTGTGAAACACAGCCACCAGCACCTAACTTCTGACTTCCCCTTTGCCTAAGGAATGAGTACTGAGTTTATGTAGAACACTTACGTTAAGCCTTCAAATTATCTCAAGTTATATTTTTCAGAATTATAAAAAAATAAATAGCCAATACATAGCTGACCATCTCTAGGTAACTCAAGATAACCTGATACAGCATCACACATAGAGCAACTGATTCTTAACACTGGGGTTTTTTTTATTACCGAAAGCCAGCAATTTTTTTAAATGGTGAAAGTTTTTTATTCAGTTGGTATTTTGAATGCAATTCAAAAATGAGAAAAACAAACATAAATATTCTTCAGGAACAACAAAACCAACAGAATTAAAAAATTAATACCTCATACTTCATTATGGAAGTCACAACAGTAACACTCATTTAAATTTTAAAATAAAGCTACACTAATCCAATTTTTAACAAAAAATACTGGACTGATACTCATCTCAGTAATTATTCTTGTAGTTTGTGCGATATGAGCATTTAGTCTAAATTTCATAGTAAATTTAACTTACAGTGTCCCTGTTTTCTAAAAATTTTAAACTTAGTTAAATTCACATTTATGTGAACAGGACGTTCACACAAATGTTGACCAGGACCTGCTGAGGAACAACCTGTAAAGCTGTATTATAACATCATAGACCATTGCAAAATTATTATGCAGGTTGTGCTGTTTAAGCACAGATAGCTCAGAGTTAGAAGATGACAATGCATACACAGAAATTAAAACACTAAAAGTTTCAGAGCTGGGTTGCCTAAACTTTGGCATTTAATTCTGTACCTAGGCATCCCAGCACAGTGACCTGAATTTCCAAAAGGCACAGCACCTATGATTCTAAGGTCATGCCTGAGAAAAATTACTCCTATTATTTAAATACCAAATTTTAAATATTTAGAAATTTAGGCTTAAAACTTTTAGACAAGTGGGTAGCATTGTCAATCCTTGAGAAACACATCTTTGCAACTAGCCTTGGTGAAGATAAATCAAAGCAGAATTAGTAAAGGGTGTATCCATATTTTCTAGTTTATTTCACACATGGATACTGAAGTACTAAAGAGTCTGTAGCTATACCTATCAAAAAAGTCTGAAAAGATGGGCACTAATGCTCAAACAAATAAGCAACTGTGTTTAGCTTTACACTTCTCCCCCTTTTATAGTAGAATCATTTCCTTCTTTCCGGCTTCCATCTATAATTGAGATCTCTAAAAAAAAAAACTAATCAAGGCAAAGAAAAAAATAACTATATTTAGTGGTTGTATTTCTCCCCAGAACGGATATAGATATTTTTTCATCCTTAGACTAAGAATTTACTCTGGTGTCCACAAAAAGTAACTATTTTAACTAAAAGTGTTCCTTTCACCAGTTTCCTTTTTTTTAGCGTTCAGGAGTATGGGAAGAAAGCACAAGGCATTATGCTTGCTAACTCCCCATACAAAATGGATTATTTTTTTCCTGTTTTCTGTGTTGTTCAGGTCAATCCCTGTGGATTGTCATTTTTCTAGGAAAACACGATGCTATAACTGAACTGCTGCTTACCCACTGGTGTACTGGCAAACCTCTCTACAGAAAGACTGTGCAGACCGTGCCTCCTCACTGTTGTCAGATGATCGAGCAGTAGGGGATTCTGCACACAAAAAGATGAATCCCACTGTAAATGCACTTTTGTGACACACTTCTCTTTTTTTACATATACTGAGCTCTTCTTTTTTCTTTAAATTGCATTACAGAAATATTTCCACTTTATTTTACTTAATTCTTTTCTATTTTTAACCTAACAAATGTTCTCCTAAAACTGCATGCTATAAAGAAGAATCAGAATTACTGCCTCATTCTCATCCTCACATGAAAACTGCTTCCTTCCCTTGAACGTTTGAAGTTATTGTCCTACATAGATTAAGCGACAGGATTTTTTTTTAAATTCCCATCATGCTGAACAAAAAGGAAAGTAGCAACTAGGAAGCCTGTAGGTTACTGACAGTTTTTAAACAGTAGTATGAAATACAGAAAAAAGTGAGATTCCCTCCTATCAGTTTACAGGATTCCGTATTTTGGTTCTGGGTATTTACCAGGTTGAAGTGTAAAGAAAAGTTTATTTCCCAAATCCATACTAACTGTCACTGTACAGTTCAGAGTGCTGCTGCTGGGCAGAGCTTTGCTTCTCCTACAAGGAGTGAAGAGGGGAAAGTTACCACTCTGGAATGACTGACTTGAGCAAGTACTCATATATCAATAACTGTTTTGTTTTCTTAGGCTAAGCACACAGAAGTGATACAATAAAATGCTCTGAAAATGATGTACCACTATTTATTTTTTACCAGAAAACAGTTATTACTACCTAGCACTAAGTGTCATTTATTATGAGGAAGTTTATACCTGGAAGACACTAAGTAGTGTCCACCCACTATTTGTAAGAAATTGTGTAAAAATGCAAGAATAATCCAACCCAAATACACCTCTACCTGTTGCTGAAGAGACGACGATTTGTGTTATGTGTGCCAGTGTTGTCAGATGGAAGAGGTAGAGGTGGTTATAGGCTGAACTAATTGATGAAGGTTGCAAGTCTACAGCATCCTCCCAGTATAAAGATGGAAAGGATAGCACAACTCCCACCTACAGTGAAAGGGAAGCAGCAAATATTAAAGTAACAGAAATTTGGTAATAGCTACACAGGTAATAGAAATTATATTCTCACTATACATCTATAGTTCATTTCTGTAATCAATTCAAATATGTTCATTTATCTTGCTAGTTTTAATTCACAAAGTGTGGCAAAAACTCACAGGAAAATATTAACCATTTGTGCCCCTCTAGCATGTAAGAAACTCAGATATAGTTCCATTGTAATTGCCAGTTTAGAGATACACCAAGAAGCTTGTCCAATTCCTAGAAAGTTTAATTTCTGGTCTTTGACATAAGACAAAGCACACTGAAAGAAGTGAGAAGTAAGACCAAGCATTAGTTAGAAAGGCAACCACAGCAAAACAGGTTTTATTTTGGTGGGTTTGGTTTTTTGTTTGTTTGTTTGTTTTTGTTGGCTTTTTTGTTGTGTGGTTTTGTTTGGGTTTTTTTAACAGTAGAAGAAACTATAATACAGATTTGTATTAAGAACAGAAAGAAGGGGCTAAGAAGAGTAAAGAAGGTAATGAAAGTGAATGTGAAGGAATCGGAAGGTATGAGAGGCCTACTGAGACGGAGGGAAAGTGAGGGAAACAAGCTGAGTGGGTGCATTTCTCAGGGTTTTTTTGAGGTTTGATAGCAATAGACATGGTAAAAAGATGATTGAGATTGCAAGCATGAAATTTAACAAGTGAGACAGCAAAGACTTGAAAGCTAGAAGAACAGCAGAACTAAAAGTAAACACTCATATATACCAGCCATGTGTAATCATTTGCTTGTATGCAGTGCTTATGTATAATCATTTGACTCATGCAAGTGAACAGATAATGCAGGACTATCTGCAGGGTAAAGTACACAAAAATCCATGCTCAAAAAAAAGTATTAATATGAAGAATAAGATGAACCTGCTTACCAAAATGTGGAACATATCTACTTCTAAGAGGGACGGAGTGTCCTCCACTTTAAAGTTTGGTAGAAGAACTACAAAATAAAGATATCAATTGTGCATTTGATATGTATTTTCTTCTTTTGGATTGAACTGCAATATCAGAATCTGATTTTAGAGCCTCTATAATTTCTGTGTTTTCGTCAAAAAAAGGTCCAAGTCTCTGAACTAAGGAAGTATCTATTTAATTAACCGCTTACCACTTATTTAATTGATTGTGCATCTGTTTAGCTATTTCCACATGCCCAACCAGCTCACAATTTTAATGACTGTATCTTCAAAATTCTGAGATAAAAATCTTTGATTTATTTCTCCAGCTCTAATAAAGCGCACACAGTGCTAAGGGTGAAGCCCACAAATGTACTTAGGCACTGCAACACTAGATGCCTCACAACCTAGCCCAATACAAAAGCCTGTACCACACCTAAGAATCCTATTGAATAGAAGGCAAGTCAAAGAGTGGGATTCACAAAGGCCACCATGCTAACCTAATCAGTAAGAAACACGGACGATAGCTATGCGTCTCAAACTAGCTCTCCCTGAGACCAAAATATCTTAAACTAGGCTGCAAGCAGCCTTTTGAAAGTACTAAAAAGATAAAGTCTCACAATTAAGAGAGGAATACCAGTTATCTGGCTTTAGCACAGAATTTGAGTAATTTTGAACATTGCCAGAAATAGATTGTTAACCGTCTGTAAATATTCCAGATCTGAGTATCTCCAGGCCTAAGTAATCTGGGATAGACGATTTTTTGGGGACTTCAGTGATACAGGGCTGGATTAACAGAATTATTGATTACTTAAGTTCAAGCAATACTCCATGATTTCAGGCAACATTAGAGAAACTGAAGTTAGCACTGTTGTCAGTAGTCTAACCTTTGCTTCTATGCAGTATTAATGTGTGTACCATTGTGCAATAGAAACTTCTGCAACACAAAAGGTAGTAAAGAAAAGGATTAAAATACCTCCTAGAAGACGAATCAGATGTTTCTGAATCAGGACCTGTGGTGATGTTGTTCTCTGAGCAGCTGCAAACTGCACTAATGCTTTAAGGCCACTGTGCTAGAGCGCAAGAGAAAATGGTTGGACAGGAAAAAAGGAAAGATATAATAGTGAAATAAAGCTGTAAAAACATATCTACTTCTGCAAACAGAAAACGCATTGATAAGTGAATTTGATATGAACTTCTATGTATAAGTAGAAACATTATATTCTTCCAACGCTCTTTAAAGTTATCAGTCTAAATATTTTGAGAGCTATCTCTCAACAGAGAATGATCTTGATGTTAGCAGTTTCAACAGTTTATGTGTGTGTATGTTATGTATACACATATATATAAAAACTTTTTTGTTTGAAATGTATTGCATATCTTACTTGCCCATACCTGTCTATTTTGTAGAGATCCAAATAAAGGCTTGCCCTCTGTTTCCAAGAGGTTTTCTTAAAATTAAACACAGAAAAAACTAAGTTGCTTTGTTCTACATGAACTAACATAACATTTGGTTGTAACAAGCTTTTAAAAAACATTTTGTTTTCAGATCTTGCTAACCAGGGATTTAAAGGAACACTGTTTCATATTAATGATAAGACATTCTACGGATTTAGCTGTATTTTCAGTTACCCCTATACAATGCTCAAAAACATCAAGGTATGTTTACAGGGATGCTATACAGCCATCTTACCCTCAGATTTTTGCACTACTGCATTTGACTGTAGTTTAACAAAAATATTTTGAAAACAAAATTCCCAAGCTGGAATAAATTCAGATTTCCTCCCTGAGTGCATTGGTTTCGAAGGGATAACAAAGAGAAAATAAGCCAATAAAAATAAGAAACCAAATTAACTCAATTGAGTAAAAAGGTATCCATTCAAATGTTTTTGTGCTTTAGTCACTTTTCAGAGATGAATGAGTACACTTCAAGATCTTGGAAATTTTACTGTTGTTTTTGTTGCGGGTTTTTTGGTTAGGAGGTTTTTGTTTCTTTTTTTTTTTTTAACCACCTCTAACAAAAAATGAAAGCGTTTTAACTTAGCACTTCCATACATCAGTTTAACACACAACATGTGGAGTTGCTGAGGAAACATGGGAAAAGTCAGATTTGTATTTTTAAGGGTCTGGCTTTAGGCAATAAAAGCAATTCACATCCCTTGGGTCAATGATGCTTTGAACCTCCTCTAAAGACTCCACTAATCCAGGTAGCTAAGGTTCCTTGTCTAGGCAGCTTGGCTACATGCCCGTTAAATGGTTTTAATTATGCACCCTATGACTAGATTCAAAACCAGCATACTAGAAGCTATGTAGGCAGTTTTGCTTTACAGTTTCATGGAAGCCTGCTCTATTTGTAAACAAAAATGAATCCAAGGAAGTGGTGTGACCTAGGATAGGTCAGACTGTCACAGTGGTCCCTCTGGTTTTATAATCTTGGCCTGGTAAGGCATGTGAATTTTCTACTTCTGACATATGCCTTTGATATCACACCTGTAATAACAGTTACTGCATTTATACACTTGCTGGCAAACTCATCCCTGACAGCCACCAAGGTCTTTTTTTAGATATCAAATGAAAACAATCTGCACAGCATTAAGTGCATTAATGTTAATAGAGCTGGGTGGCTTCCAGTCCTCTCCCGACCCATTTGAAGACTCTGATAAAAATCCAACACTAAAAAAAATGCAATCAGTTTTCATGACTATTCCTGCCTTATTGGAATATTCCCAATCCTCCTAAAAACCTTTTGAACTCTTGATACTCCAGTTGGGTCAAGTCCACTATAGATTTAAGGTAGACTACACTTGTACCTCAACAGCTTCATCAAGAAAAAAATGGCATACTTGCCAAATCATATTTATGGAGATGTACAATTACATTCTCAATTCCTTCAGCAGGCATTTCAGACTTATCTCTTGCCTCTCTCCCTGCCTGGAAGCCACTACAGATTTATCTACAGCTTCATGTTTATTACACAAACTTCTTTGTGTATATGGTACAGAAATGAAATGAGACTGACTGCTAAACAGGTACATTATCCCAAAAAATCCAATCATTTTTATGGTAATTATTTTGCCTTCAAAAGAGATTCATGCCAGAGAATGTCTGGTTGTTTGGGGTTTTTTTTCTACCAGGTATCTGCTTAGCAATTTCAGAATACAAAAGACCATATTTCTTGACAAATTCCATGAGAATCCTTTAAGAATAGAGACAAAAAGAAATACTGAGAGAGGGAGTACTATTTCATAGCTGTTATAAATATTTAGCTGTGTAGGAGATGCCTGCAGGTCAATGATCTCTGGCAGCCTGAAGATATTCATTGAACTTGCTTAACGTTACAGTTAGTAACATGGAACATGATCACTCCCTGCTCTCTCAGATTAAACTCAATGTTGGCATTCCATACCGTATTTTATAATCTACCATCTAACAAAAACATCCTATTATTTATATTGGATTATAGATTATCATTCTATTATTATATATGTAATTACATATAATATACATTGTTATACTATTACATATTGCTCTTATTTATGTAGAACTATTATTATTATTATTATTTATACAATCAGATTGTATAAAATTATACAATCAAACAACTAAGATTTTCAAGTCATGAGAAGGAATAAACACAAATTATGCTTTACCTATGCACTGGATGGTAAAAGCACATGTGCTCCAGGTCATCATAGGAATCCGGTAATCAGCTTCATTTGGAGCAACTTTTAGCCCAACTCTATAAATGGTGGTGGCAAAGAGAATAAGCATCTCCTTGATACTGCTTGAGTATTTGGCTCTGCAAAAGCAAGCCAAGAAAACTTCAGTCTGAATTATTAATAGTGCTTATTACTTACCAGTCAATCAATCACTAACAAAGCCTAAGTTATTTATGAAAGGATTCTTGAATACAAAGGCCCTTTGTCCGTACAGAGGAGAAAAAAAAAAATCTATAGTTTCCAGTAGTAAACAAGTACCTTGACATAACAGGCTCTACAAATTGAGAGATTAGGAGCTGCCAGGCTGGAAGGAGTCTGTTTCTGTATACTGTATTATAATTTGCGTTCAAAAAATGCAAACATTTAAATCAAAGTAAAATACAATGAAAAAACAAATGCGAGTAAGCAAGTGTAATTGTAAGTGCTGGAGTAAAAATATATCCCATCTCATAAGGCACTAGAAATTGAAAGGAAGACATTTCAAATGTATTTTAAAACATTTTCCTTTGCATTTAAGCTCCTTTCAACTGACATTGGGTTAGTTTATGTAAATGCAGTTATATGCAGAAAAGTGTCTAGGCAAAAAACACATACAGTTTTAACGGCTTGTGTTTTTTCAAAGTCACACACAGAACTTCGTAACATTCATATTAATTCTCCAAATCTCTACAGCCAAAACAATTTTACCACGAAGTTGGGGTTTAGCCAGGTCCATACTTAAACACCACATTGTTTAAGTGCAAACTATAGAATCTTTCCCATGGAGATCAGTTATCAAGAAAGAATTTGATTCAACTTTCTGATGACATTTTTACAAATAGCAGATATGTATAAGTACTTTGCATAACTATGACATCAGTCATAAGTAGCAGAATACTTGTAGCGTGATCTAAAAAGAAGTATCAGCTGAGTACACTTGAAAAGTATCTATCCATTCATTCTGTTTTAGTGGGAGAGCACTTTTGCCCACTGGAATAGAAACAGACAACACAGCCCTATTCCTTGGAGTAATCTGTATTACATTATTGCATCCAAAACCAAGTGAAATCTATTCCTGAAACAGACATAGCAGGAAAATTAAGGCAGACAGACATTAAATAACTTGCCTACAGGCACAGGAAGTGACCCAAATCACTGGAATTGTGGATTAGAAGATTCCAGACTCCTAGCTTTGTACCAAGAACTACCAGACTGGATTCGACCAAGAGGTCCATCTAGCTCTGTATAGATCTGATATTCAGTGAATGCTTAAGCAAAAGTATAAGTAAGCCCATATTCAGTCCAAACAAATCATACGCCTTTCCTTCAATACAAAATCCTGAAGTACACCTAGGTTATTTTAGGGAGAATTAACATAATGCAGAGAGCACTTCCAGTAACACTTACGAGGACTGAACTCCAAAACTAAGGATGGAATGGAATTCCAAAGCAGAGTTCTCCACTCCCTTGTTGGCAAAAGCTGGAAGATTTTGTTTCTCTCCTTCCAGAAAAAAGAATTAGATCCACATTAAAAAACAAAGAAGTGGTTACAGTTTTTATAGCAGTCTAACAGAAGTGAGACTTCTTTTTATTTTAAACTGGTTTGAAAATAATTCTAAACAGACCTCACCAGCCACACTGTCTTCTAACCCTTCTCCTTAAGCAACATTTTCTTCTATTCCCAGAAATATGAGGATTAAAAGTAGTGCTTTGCTGGTGAGGAAAAAGAACTTTCCTGCTTTATTAGAGTGCAAGAGAATACGTTGATTCTCTGTACCTTCTGTTTTCTAAACACTCATACATCACAGTCAATACAAAAGTTTAATTAACTCGAGTGTTAGTTGGTGGCTATCCTCTCCAAGTGTACATAGTTTTCTCTACAGGGAAGATGGAAAGAATTTAACAAAAACCAGAAAATTGGTGAGGGACTGAAATCAAGACATCAGCTCAGAAAGGATCATGACTTTATCCCCAGCTTTATTTGGTACTGTCTTGATTGATAGAAAAATGTATTCTTTATTTGAAGTTTTCTGTTGGTATTAGTTAAAACGTACTGGCATATTAGATATCCCACAGAATAGCTTCAAAATTAAGGTAACAAACCTTTAGCATTTTTCACACTGTAGCCCGATATCCTGACTATGATAATCTCCAGCCACCTAGCCAGGGACAGAATTTGAGCTACTGCCTCTGCATCCTCACTGAAAACAGAAATAGAAAGCAGGTTTTACTTTAACACTCAAAGAATCACCTTATCTTTAAAAAAAGAGGACACATTTAGATCAAAAGACATTAACTCAGTATTTGCACAGTTTTGCTGGCTTTGTAAATTTTGAGCAAACAGCATGAAATGAAGTGTTAGGCTAAATACTAGATGTAGGAACTTTCTCGTTTGATAACAGCTCCAAAAAATAGCCAATACAAAAAATGCTTTTTTTAAAAAAAAATTTGACTGCCAAAAGCAGTATATTTGACTGAATAGTCAATAAGGAGATATGCAGTCTTTTATACTGATTAGGAAGGTCAGCCCAAATTTTCCTTCCAGAAATTTGAAGAGCCAGCTAGCCCCAAAGTAATTTTTACCTTTTTTTTTTTTTTAATTAAAGGCTATGCAATCTGGTAATTCACCTGTTTATTTTTTGAGCCTGCAATGGAACTATAGGAATCACAGTATTGCACAGAGATTTGCAAAGTGGACAAAGATACTCTCCATTCTCCAAGTCGAATATCTGTTCAACATGCAGACGTTGTCGAAAGTTCAGCTGCATGGCTTCAAAGTACCTACAACATTGAAAAGGAAATTACTAGAAAGTGGAATGGCTCAAATGTGACATGAAAACAAATGTTCAAGTAATTAAAAGTGTTATTATCCAGCAAATACCTATCCAAGCCAACAAACAAGTCTCTTCCTTTGATTTATAACTCTTCCACGTGCTTGGATGTGAAAATAAAACAAAATCTTTGAGCGCATAGATGAACTCATGCAAAAATGCATGGTATACCACTCATGCAAAAATGACGGCAACTGTTCCTTGCCTTTAAGATCCTTTTAAATTTCATTAGCATTTTTACAGACAAGCAGTATTTAATTATTCTACTCTTCTCTCACAACATCTTCAACACAATGAAACATTGTATCTAATATCGCTCATATGCAATTACAGTAAGTTTGAAATGCGGATTGTACATATTTTTATTTAATTTTAGGAAAAACTACCAGTAACATTTCATGAATGAATAATCAGCTATTCATGGCAATGACTGAGCCTCATGACTAGACAATGAAACTGTAGCCTTCTTAACAGGAAGAAAGGATAATCGATATCATAATATCGCATTTGAGCTATTTTAAACTCAAAAGGAAACTAAGAAATAACTATGATCTTTTTACAGGTTTCATTATAATTTTGCCCCCTCAGTGGATGCAGTAAGCCTTCAAATTTCATTAATGTCTCAGTAGTATTATTAGGAACAAAAAGATCCAACATTCAAATCTTCTTGCCTGGATACAAGCAACTAAATTCAGGACTAATGTTCAGACTGGGTATGTAGGATCTTAAAGGCAGATATGAAATTATCTAAGTTCTGCACTAAGGTAATAACTAGATTTTTTTTTTCTTGCTTTAAATCATACATCTTAAGGGAAAAAATAAAATCCCATTTATGTAATAAGAGAAAGTGTGCGTGTAGGAGCATCTGCAGAAGTTCTAATGATTACAGAATATTTAGGAAATTATTCTGTTACAATCAACAAAACCATACATTTATTTTCCCACATTCAAACAACTATGTTTTTGCAAGCAACTCCTCTTCCTCGTACATGGCAACTACAAAGATATTCCATTCATTTGAACTCATACTGTTTTAGAGAGTATTTTGCAGTATTTTTAGGCTGCACAGATACTCTAGAAAGGTGTGGCAGGCATCGTTTGGAGGAATATTAGTAAGTTAGAATGTCTGTTATGTAATAAATAAAAGACTATACTCAAACCTTCTGTGCCATCCCGTATGAGAAGAGCCTGTTGTCCATTTTAATCCCATTTACCCATACAGCAAGTCATCTTTTCTTAAAAAGAGCAAGGGAACTGAGCTCCAATGTTGCACTACTTAGATCTACGCAGATGTAGATGGATCTGCCAAGAGCAGATGTATTATACTCAAGGAACGTACTTCCGTATCATTTTAAGTGTGTGCACCTATTTATTCTGCACTGATGTTTTATTGTAGAAAAATATACACACACACACATATATATATAGAAAAGTAAATGATAAGCACTAGAAGTTTAGTCAGATTTTTAAGTAAAATGGCACAAGTACAAACAACAAACCTCCAGAGATTGTTTATATCATACAACAATATAAAGTAGCTTGCAATTGCATGACCCAACTCTCTTTATCTGTTTGTAATACTTCAGTGGGATTATTTCTGTTATTATTTCACACTATTTATCTTGTTCAGGCTTGCCAGACCTATGTGGAGTCAAATGCAGGCAGCATTAGCTTTGCTCTCTGTAATCCTACAAATGTAGCTGCAACTAGGATGACTATATTCTGCAAGTTAAGTAACTTGGTCTTTTAATATTTCAGGCTGCACCCTAATCCAACACACTTGGTCTAAATTGTGGGCTCCCCCAAAAAATAGAAATCTAGTAAAGTTTAAGCACTGTATCAGTTCTTCCCTCTTACTTTTTATTAAGAGCTTGTTCACCGATAGGGGAGGGGTGGGGGATGGGGAAGAAATATTGATAGACTTAACCATTCATATTCTATTCTAGATGCCAGATTCTCATCTAAAGACTCACTGGAATAAGTCAGCTTCATCCTTTAAGTACTGACCTGGTGACAAGCTTTCAGAGTCAAAGTACTGTTGCTATAGAATGCCCACCTGGAAGATTCCTACTGGTTCTCATTGGATTGCTAAAAATAAACGTACTAGATATGGTTTCTTATTCTTGACCAATTTTACCCCATTGCTTTTATTTGCATAAATTAGTAACTACTTAGAAATTCTTCTTTGGGTCACAGAAGGCACTAAACTTTTGATGATAATTTTCTTCATCAGGTCAAAACTTCTCTTGTGCCATTATTTCATTTTTAGATGAATACAAATACTTTTGACTCCTTAATTGAATATCCATTTACTGTACTGTGTTCTCAGTGTGCACTTAGATGTTTTGGAAAACAGATTAATAAAAAAAACATTAAAAGACTGCAAAGACACATCCTTACTTCTGCCAGCAGGCTGCATGCATCACATGACCACAGCTTCCTGTGTGGGTCCCACAAGGTAAGTCAGGGTGCATGAAGAGAGGATCTAGCGTATCTAGAAAGACACAGCAGAAAGAAATTAGTGAAAGAACAATATCGTAACTTCCCATCAGTATGAACAAAAATGAACAACAGTATACACAGAACACAAGCCTTCCGATTTTATTTTCCCACAGTCACATTAAAATCCCATTTGGCTAGCTTTTCCAGACCAATACTCCAGCAAAGTAATAGCAAGACAGAGCCCACTTAAACTACTGAAGGCTTTCCACTAATTATGAAGAAAAAGATGACAAAATCCAAAAGCAATAGTAAATTGGTTAAAAAAGAAAAAAGGGTTCTTCAGTATAGAATAGCTTCTTCAGTGGAATAGCTCTGTGGTTGGTTCGCTATCACTGAAGTTTTTAATGTAGTTGTTACTGTATTTTTAAATGAAAGAAAAAACTACTAAGGACAAGAAAGATTAGGCATTTCTCCAACTAATCCTGTATATTTTCAAACCACTGACACAAACAGCACTGCTGAATAACAAAGTCAAGTCTATCTTTTACTAATCTTACATAATTCTTAACAGCAAAAACATTATGAGAATGTAATAGTGTCTTTGTGCTGCATATGCACTCAAAGCAAGATTCCATTTTCCCCTTGAAGATATCTAAATAATACTGAACAACAGCAGTCCTCCAAACCTCATCTGGTGGACTGTTTATGATTTTTAACAGATACACCTGAATTTAACAAAATGAGAAAGAAAAAAAAAAAGAAAACCACAAAAAACCTAGCACCCAAATTGTACTGAAAATGTAATTCTGACAGCAGCTGAAGCTGCTCTAAATCAATTGGAGACTGAAGTAAGAAAGTGAACCTTAGCGTAACACTAACTTGCCACTATCTGCACTTCTGCTGTGGTAACAAGCATTTTTCCACTTATTTAGATCTTCAAAGAAAAAAGCTCTTACAGGCCTACTTCTAACTGATGAGTTGCAGAGGACCATGCAGTAAAGAGTATGTGCTATAAATAATATCCAGAAGTGGCTTTAAGAAAAGGAACTTCATTCCCTTCTTTCAGTTATTTCAATAGCCAAACATGTCACTGCAGAAAGCTTACAAGTGTATCTCACTACAAGAGCACAGGATTTAAATTGTACTTCAGAGTACCACAGAAGACAGCAGAAAATGGATGCAATTAGTACATGGCCTAGATAAAAATTCTATACAGCTGGCTCAAAATTGCCATTATCAGTAGTTCGCTGTTAAAAAGAAAAATGGATCAAACGGGATTCTGTAGGAGTCTGTCCTGGGTCTAGGCCTATTCAGTATTTGCTAATGATCCAGAGGAGGAAACACAAAACATCTTATTAAGTGAAACAACTTGGTAAAGGTTTGCAGGCATGATAGAGAATAGGGTAATACCCTGGAGAAATAAGAAACAATGCTGAACTTCCCTTTGCTTTAGAATTCTATTTGATAACATTCAAGAGTGTACTTCTAAACTAAAGCAGGAATAACGAACTGCACAAACACAGAACTTCGAGCTATTTCCTAGACAGTACTGTCATTAAAATAATAGGACACAGGGTTCATTTTGCTTTATGAGCTGACCACGAATCAACAATATCCTGTTATAAAATAGAAAAAAACGTATTTGAAAATAAGTAGGAATTTAAACTACAAGTTGTAACATCCTTGCCATGCAAAGGCAACAAACTAGAAAAACATCTTGAGAGCACTTACAGACCTCCAATTTTATTATCTTTCAACACTGCATCCTTATTCCTTATACATTAGTTAGCTTGAATAAGCAGGATTTGAAAGAATGATTGACTCAGCTTTATAATAAGATATGGGCAGATACATAGAGAATGTATATCAATTAATAAATATTTAATCGATAACAGCTATTTAAAATTTTTATCTTGTTAAAATAAATATTCAATTTACAGGGAAAACAATTATCACTTTTAACTTTTAATTATTATTTAATATTATAGCGTGCTTGAATCAAACTAGTAGTTTTATGATGAGATGTATATCCACCTTGGGGTGATTTCACCTAAACAACATTTGCCTGAGCTGTTTATCAAGTAGGACAGAGCCAAAAATTCTAATAAACATGAGAATAAATTAGCTTCCCTTCTCCTTACCCACAAAACCAGCTATCCTGGTCAAAGAATTAGGGTGGCTTACTAAGTTCCTTTCTTGACAAATCCATTTTTGACATTTCTTACTGCTTTATTGTCCATCTTTATTTTTTATATTGCCTTATAAACTAATAATAATTACTATCATCCAACATACCTCTGGGCATCCAGGCTGGCTGGAATACTCAAATTTTTAGTACTTTCTCATTTCGCTTCTGTTTTCTGGTGGTTTTTTTAGACAAATACTTGTTTGCCCTTCTTAGCCTTCTGAGATCTCAACTATCTTCTATGCATTTTAAAAAATAATTAAATATTGTACTGAAGACAATGGTTCTGACAGTACTTTCAATATTATTTTAATAATTGCCAAGGTGAACACACTGAAGTTATCTAGATATTGCTTCAGCTTTTCTTATCCTATTCTGGGTTGTATTTCTCTCTTGTTAAAATTAACAGCCATCAAGCATCTGATCTTGAATTATTATTAATTTTCTTTTTCAAAAAGAAAGCAAAAAAGTCAGTGAGTACTTAAGTTTTCCCTTTTCCTTCTATTTATTGTCTGTCTTTCCCTTAAGTAACTGACCAAAATCTTTCTCATGTTTAAATCAACTGTTACTTACAAAAAAATTCTGGATCATCTTTGTGTTTCCTGCTACCAATATGCTATTATGCAACTAACTCTTGTGTTTGCATTATTCTATTGTATTCATTTTCTTTCATTCATCAGATGATATCATATGATCCTTGCCTACACTTTTGTTTTGTTTTTTTTTTAATGTTGCTGTTTTTATTACTTTCTGGACATGAAAACAAAAAACAAAAAACCCAAACCCTCCTGAGGCTGCCATATTGGCATCTGATAATGTTCATGTAATTCCTCCACATTGGGAAAGTTTGCTGCTGTACTTGAATAAACAGGAACTGTTAACATTCTTGGATTTTTTCCAGACTGATCACTCCTACCAAATCTCTAAGTTTTATAAAATCCTCTTGTGAGATTAAAGCATTTTCTGATTTCCCAGGGACAAGTCACTATCTTCATACACTTCTCATTTTTAGGTTTTAAAGCATGGATTTTAGAACAATTTAAAAATTTTCACTTCCTTTTTATTAAGTAGGGTAAGCTATTTAGCCATCTGACTGAATACAGAGTTTAATTAGGTTCAAAGGGTATGAGCTCTAGGTACAGAGCTGCTTGTAGTCTAAAAGAAGAAAAATCACATACCCCCTGAGAGTTCAAGAATTCTGCTCCTATTCTGAGTTAAGGCAGTTGATTTCTGGACACAGGCAGATAATACCATGGCAGCACTTTCCAACTTCACTTCCTGCTCCTCCTGACAAAGAATACAGGTCAGAACTTCTTTCTCAGCAACAGATGGACCTCGTTTGGGACCCAAAGCAATTTTGGAGTAATCAATTGCCGAAGACATGCTGTAAGACCGTAAGTGACACAAATATAAAATAATCAGATGGCTTTTTCTAAACAAACTTATTCTTCCAGGCATCAAAAATGTCATACACTGCTAACATTTCTGGTTTTATACCAAAGCGCTTTACAAAACCAAATGATGACCAAACAATGAAGAAACACCTCAATCCTCACTAAAATGCAGTATTCTTTAAAAATAGAAAGTGGAAGCTAGATAACACAGAGTAACACAATGAAATGGCTTCAGACAGCAGGAAATTCAGGAAGCTGTATTCAATGTAGATTGGATTAAATATATTTTAAACTTATAGACACATTACAATTGTTTCCCATTCTTGAAGAAAACATCCTGAAAGTGAATGCCACTACCTTAATTCAATGCTTTGTGACACAATAAGCTTCCACATATTTTTCTAAATATTCCTTATTCCAGAGTTCAGCAATGATTTATAGAACATGATTTATTAAAGATCAAAGCACACAGAAGCGATCTGTACTTTTTTCCAGCATATATCTCTATTTTCCTGATTAGTTTTGTGCAGCCCCAATTAGACCAAAATTGTGAGTTGTATTAGGTATACTATATTGTGAAGCATCTCTAGAACAGGAGCAATCCATACCAACAAAGTTATAACCAATATAAACCAAACATCTTCAGTAGGAAATTAGATTTTAAAAACTAATGAACAGAAATATCAGCGACTTGAGCCACAAGAAGCATATTTTTTTTCTTCATTGCAACTTAACTTTAAGGCACATTGGCTTTCAGATTCTTTCCAAATCAAATACTTAAATTTTCATATAAGGTAAACAGTCACCTCCAAAATTACAGTGTTGTCAACTCAGCAGCTTTCTAATGACATTTTTTCCACATGTTAAGCAATATAAGTATCCACCATTTGAAGAAATAATTAATTTTCTTATTGCTTATCTTATGCTGCTCTACAAAGCGAGTCCACTGTTCTTACATTAGCATACACGTGCTAGTTTACATATAATTCTGTAACAGAAGATGACTTAAAAGTACATAGAGACACAAGTTTGCTGACTGGGATGACACAATCTGTCCCTTGAACGTACTTTCAAAATTTTTATGTAGCAGGTAATGAACTCTTCCCACCAGAACTCTGGATGTCTGTTATTTCTTACCTTTCTTCCTCCATAATAGCATCTTCTTTCCCCGGTGCCTCCAGTGTGTTTTCGTACAGGAGCTTATGGGTTTCAATGAAATTCCTCTGCAGTGCAGACATCTGGGCCATTATCTTCTGACGGTGCAACCTAGCTGCTTCTGCCTTTCTCTTCCGCTCAGCTTTCTCTTTATCCTGAGTGCTCTGTGTCTTACAATAAAAGAGAATAACAAAATCACAGACAACAGAGAACATAAAAAAATGAGAAGAATCTTTCCCCAACTATATGCATTCTAACCACTGACATCAAATTCCTTAACTGACAACACTTTAATGATAAAAAAAGTTAACTGCTATCTGAAAAATGTAAAACTAAAACCTTAAATGTTGACTAGGTTCATTAACCTAGGTTCATTAACCTAGTCAGAAGAAAGACATTTTGAGGGGGTCACTAGTTCACTAGTACAATCCCTTGCCCAGAGACAGGATCAATAACACCTGATCCATCTTAATTAGGTGCTTGTCTGTTCTTAAGAAACTTTAGTGAGGCAAACATCACAAGCCTCCTCCAGTGTTTTGTTATTCTCCCCATAAGCGAAACCCCTACTGATTATTCAGTATCCCTTACAGGAATTTAAGAAAATTTTATCTTGAACTATCTATGGACAACACAGCAAACAGATTGTTCCTACATTTCTGTGGCAGCATTTTATGTATCTGATGATTGTGTTTTCCCCTATTCTTCTTTATTGTAGGCTGGAAAACTGTTCTTCTTCCAGTATTTCCTCATCTATCATGTTTTCAAAAACTATAAACAAAGTATTTATATGCTTTGGAAATGCAGAATTCAAAAAACACAGGTAGACTTAATTAAAACATATAGAACCTAATTGCTCTTATTCAATTACTTAAGGCACAAATTCAACATTATACACATTGCTTCCATTCACGATACCATTACTTTTTGAGGAAATGAAACAACAACAAATTGCTCCACAAGTAGTGGAACTATGAGAGTCTCATTTGTTACTGACTTTTGTATTTTGTTCCCTTACCTTACCAGGTATCACATGACACCTTTCTCAAAAAAGAAACACAGCATATGCTGTGATAAGTTTAGAGCTATGCATGCAATGACTAGCCAAGAGATTGTTTTGCAGCAAGCTGTTGCCAAACAGAATGTGTAAGAGCAAACTGGTCTGTCTTTGCACACTGTCTAAGGGTAATCGGATTCTTCTTTTCTATTCAACTGCCAATTAAAAAAAGAAAAAAAACCAAAGCAGCAGCTCATGGGACTGCATTAATCTTTGAAATCTCCATTTCACTGTGTCATTTGACCACTGGATTCAAAAGTTATTTTGAGGGAAGGGGGTAGAGACTGATACACAGACAGAATAATCAGCTAAGCCTGATGCCTTCATATAATCAAGACAAAGCAGATTAATCTCTTGGTAGGTCACATAAATTACAAGACATTTTAAGTGGATTTGTATTTCTAATTATTGCACAATGACAACATAATAGAAAAGGTGGTCAAATCATAAAGATAAGAAATGGAGAAATGAACACAAATTACTTCTTCACGCCCCTCAGTTGTTTCACTTAACTTGGAAGTACAACCAAAACCACATTAGCTGCTGATAATTCCATGCAACATGCTTAGCATAAATTTCATTTATTAAAAATATTAATCTTGGAACCTAAACCCTATTTGTAGGCAATATATCAGAAATTAATATTTAAAAAAAAATATAATTTTAGGTAACAATAAATTCAGGCAGCTTTTTGAAAACAGCCATTCAAAACATTAAATACAAGGCTTCCATTGAACTTTTTTTTATTATTACCTCATCACCTTTTGTAGCTTCTGAGCCTGATGTAGCTGCTACTGTTGTCAAACTAGATTTTTCTCTCATTCTTTTCACTGTGTCAAACATCTAGGAATAGAGACTTAGATGTTAAAAATAAAATGCAACTTGGCTTTTTTTTTTTACAATATAGACAGGATTAAAGCTTTTGATATTTAGTTTCACGTTATTTTCAGATTTTCAAATGGATGAAACCAACTGCCATACTCCTAAATAACAAAAACATCTAATTGAGACCATACGTGCCCTCCTGTAACACTGCTGTGTCTGTAACCTAAACCTGATGAGCACTGCTCAGTACGAAGGAAAGTAAAATTCTTCCAAATTTTCCAGTCTTCTAGCACGAATACTGCTAAGCAGCTAAAGCATCTGTACATCAGAAGAAAGGACAGAAACTGCTAGCTTGTTTCAAGTAGGTGAGAAGTGGATCATCCCATGGAAATAGTCACTAAAATAATGCAAAAACCTATACATCTGGAACAGAACGCTTTCCAGCATATGCCCAATTAGTTAAAACTGAGCCTTCAATTTTAATTTACTACTTTCTCCAGCTTACTTTAATAAGAATCTTGAAGTTTTGATAATATTAAATATTCTACATTTACTATACATATCATTAAAAAGTTAAATACACTTTTAAAAGTACATTTTTACTTTTGCCCTTAGAATTTTAGAAGAATAACTTCTCAAAAAAATCTTTCAAACCTGCCTCCCTAATGTACCACGATAGTCCAATTTTAGTAGCTGAGGATAGTTTTGGAACCCTACTGTAGATTCTTACCCTCTTTTCCAAGAGCACTGTCTGCTCTGTTTGCCCCCTAAAACAAGAAGCCCAAAATGGAACAGGACAGTAATACTCCTGCTAAGCAGAAGCAGCAGCTTCCTAAGTTAGAGAAGGTGTCACAGCTCTAGAAGTTTTTCCCATCTCTTACTGGGTAATGGCAGGGAGTTGGATGGAAAAAAATCCACAGGTCAAATGTATAATGTGGCTGTTAGTCAGAGCTATATGACTCAAGTCTTAATACAAACAGCCTCTAAAATGCTTTCCCAATTAATAAACTTTTACTTATTGCTTGCTGTTATTTTGCAATAGAAATATGAGGAATAAAGTTTACGTACAAAAAAGTCATTACTGGAATAAGTTATCTAAGCAAAACTTGACCCAATATTTGAAAGTAGCAATAGCAAGTACAATGACTTGTAAGTGTTAAAGCAGTATTCAAGAAACCATCTCGTCTGGGGGGAAAGAAATATTCCAACAGATTAAGTTTCTCAAGAAATCATTGCAACTGTAAACACTGGGTTATATGCAGGAATCATAACATCTTTCATAAAAGCTTTCTAAATTGTGTACCTGCAGTATCCAATTGACTGTGTCCTTCTGTGCCTCTAACTGAGGAACTCTCTTTAATTTTTCCAGAAGCATTAACACGTTCACAGCATTCAAGGCCGAGCTTCCCATTCCTTTACAAAGGATAGAAAAATAGAAAAGCATGGGTCTTCAGGGAAAGACAACCTCAACATTTTAATGTATTTACCACCATGGGCATGCCTTAAAATATTGCTAATTATCTAACACACATACATGAACACAACCTGTGCAGCTACATTTCTGTTTTAATTTCATCTGTTTATTCCAGTTAAATGTAGTATAATCTTTCCCCCTTGTAGATCAATAATTTTTGCTACTTCCAAGAACAGAACTACAGACAAAAACAGAATGGCCTTTTGCTTCAAGGAGAAGCAGTAAAGCTCTTATAGCTTACATAACTTTGCTAACAGCTCAGTGTGCACAAGTTTATTGCTATCACAAAAACTATTATAATTACAGTAATTCTTTGCTTCCTCACACCTTGGTAACAGTTCATAACGTTCTAGGCCATTCTAACACAAACATGCTTTAAAATTGAGACCATTCTCTTCAATTATATTTCTTTTGCAGCACTTTCCATTTGAAATTAATATGCACATTTTTAGAAGTGAGACAAATACATTACCAAAAAAAAATTTTTTTTTAAAATCACTTCTCAATAAGAGTTTTCTTACAAAAATACTGATTATTTTTGCATCCCTTATCTATAAATGGGGCTTTGGTTTTTCTGGTTATGCAAAACTAAAACTGCAAAGAATTCTCTAACGTCTCAATTGTAATTACTTTTAGTATATTCCTATAGTTGACATGAAGCTTCTTAAACAGAAATAAGTTCAGTGTGATAATAATACTTCTTCTTGCTCAAAAATAAGAAAAAATTAAAAATAAAAAAGTTAAATGGGAGTGTTTTTCAAACTCAGGGTTTTTCTGGTTATGCAAAACTAAAACTGCAAAGAATTCTCTAACGTCTCAATTGTAATTACTTTTAGTATATTCCTATAGTTGACATGAAGCTTCTTAAACAGAAATAAGTTCAGTGTGATAATAATACTTCTTCTTGCTCAAAAATAAGAAAAAATTAAAAATAAAAAAGTTAAATGGGAGTGTTTTTCAAACTCAGTGACACCTCTTTACAAAACATTTTTGAAAAACTAAATAAAGGCAGTTCAGCAGCTTTATGTATTTATTTATGTAGGAGGTATTTAAAAGACATGTAGATGTGGTGCTTAGGGACATGGTTTAGTGGTGGACATGGCAGTGCTAGGGTAACGGTTGGACTCAATGATCTTAAGGGTCTTTTCCAACCTAAACAATTCTATGATTCTAAGATTTTACTTCACGATTCATAAGAATCTGTTTCACCTCTCAAGTGACAATTATGTTTAGCTTGATAATGGAATTTGTTTTTATTTATTCTTACACAGTGAAACAGAAACTCTAGATAAGATGGAAGATTATTTAGAAAAATGTAGATACCAACTCCCACTTACTAGTCTTGAATGTAAGATGAGGAAGTGCTCTGTAGAGATTTGGAAGAGTAAAAAAAAAGCACACTTCATAGCCACTAAGTTTTGCTTCTATTATCACTACCATAGTAAAAGACTAACTTGCAGGTAAATCAATAATTGTACAGCTCAGGAGTACAAAAGATGGAGACAGTTCACTTAAATCCACTGTCATTTTTCAAGGAGTTCTTAGCTTCCATTTCAATAAAGTTCTTCTAAAGGAAGAACCATTTTCAGTTATCTAACACTAGTATTACTTTTCCATTTCTTTCCCAGGAAGAGAAGCACATCTCCTCTTCAACATACCTGGCAATTGGGAACAAAAGAAGCTAGTCCAAACCTGGTTTCTTCATTATTTAAAAAAAAAAAAAAAATTTTTAGCAGGTTTTAATTCTATAGCAAAAAGCAAATCCTTTCTGACTAAAATCACTGAATTCTTTCTTTTAGTTTATTTTTGTCCTTAGAAAATCAAGTTTAGGCTAATTTACTCTGCTTTTTTAAAGAAAATGAAACATACGTGTTGCTTTGTGATAAAAATCAAAGGTTACTTCTTCTTCTGGACACTTCTGTAACTGCTGTTTCTCTTCTAGTAACCCTAAAGAAAGGAGATGAAGCACCTAAAAAAAGAGAAAAATAGTAAATCTCATCCACTGTTAGAGGTCTGGAAAACTGGCATATAAAATAAGGATGTTTAATATAGCTCTCTACTATATGCTGATTATATCCATGATAAAACACAGAAATGAGAAAAAGTGCAGAGATCGTACATGGAAAGTGAAATAACAATGCACAATATAATTTTCCTGCATATTACTTGCACTAAAATTAATAAACTCGCACACACTTTACATTAGTAACACATGAATCTTGTCATTTTGCTGATACAAATCTATGAATATTTGGTTAATTCCATAATCCAAAGATTAGCAGGTAATGCAAGGCAATTAAGTAATCTATGCACTCTAATTAACAAAACTGATTAATTCAACCAGTCTGTAAATTCAGGTCCTAATCCTATAAACATTTAAAAAACCAAAACCAAACAAAAAACCCCCAAACTTCAACAATATCAGCAATTCCTTTTTTTTAAAGCAAAAAGACACTGTGGTAAAATGAAATGTCTAAATACTTACAAAATTGTATTATTTCATGACTGAGGCCCCAAAGACATTTACATACTTGGAGACTTTGCAGCTTACAAGATGAAACAACTCCAATTTCTTTAAGATGATCAAAGGGTTACTTATTTGCACATGAAGTTTCAAGAAAAAGATGAGGTAAGGAGAATTACATATTGAAATGGCTTCAGTGATGAGGCAACGGGGGGGGAGAGCAAAACAGAAAACTGAAGAATATTCCCAATTTAATACTACCATGTTTCACATTTATATTTTACAGTGGACCTAAATAATCAGAAATATTATCTTTGTCCATAAGATTTATAAAAACAGGTTTGGGGACAAAAAGTAAATTCTTATCATTCAAAGTTAAAGTTTATCTTTACACATTTTTGATCTTATCATAAGCATTTAACATGGTCAACACAGGAATGACCATAGGAAGACGACCAAAGCTAACCATACCATTTGGATCATAGCTTCAGTCCACAAGTGGGTTTCCAGTTCTACTGCTCTCTGAAGAACGGTCCGCAGTATGTGCATCATAACGTCACAGTTCAGAATCCTCACTACATTGCTGAATGCAGGACTGAAGTCTGGAGGAGGAGGTGGTGGCAATGCTAGAAAACGGATATGTGCAAATATATTAACAAACTGGCATCTCAAAGATTGCAGGCAAAAAGTAGAGAGCACAAACATACTACTTCCAGTGAAAGAACAACTGGACCTTTAAATTAATAAAACCACGCTCAAACACAATTGTTCGCCTAAGTCAGCTTTTATTTTTATCAGAACTAAGTACTTTTAGTAAGTTCTTATATAAAACACATGCAAACTGAGCTAAACAATCAATCAATCACAAGTACTTAGCTGTAAAAGTAAATGCAAATCTTTAATACTTTGCACTGCCTTATCATTTATGTATCACTAATAAACATACAGTGTTTGTGTTTTGCATCAGAGATAAAGTTTTCAAGTAGTTAAACAAGAGTGAGCAGTGGTCTTCCAGAGTGTGGTTTCTCACATTACAGTGTCCCATGCCTAATGTGGCTGGAGCTCTGAATTCTTCCTGCTACAGGGGCATTCCGATCATTTCTAGCCACGTACATTTTCTGAGCTAATATTGAAACTGTGCGATGTGGTGCCTCACCCAGAAGCCACCTGGAATCTTGGCATATACTAACAGCAGCTCAATTAATGCCGCGGCCTTTCCCTACCTGGAAGCATTGACTTAAGTCTTCTTTTGGTACCTGGATGCCTATTTTCAGAAAACTTCTATGAATGCAGTGTCTCTGAAACCATCAATCTTTTGACAATTTAGACTGAATGAATTATAAAACGTTACTGACAAAGGCAACACAGCCACATAAAAGCATATGCATGAAGTGTTTGCAACAAAATGGGTAGCCTCAGGGGAATACACATCAATGTAAACAGTTCTCTTTGTACTTTGGAACTGTATTGTCTGATTACATGAATGTGAATTTCTGACAGTTACATCTAAATATTTGCATTTTTAAAAAAGTTCTACAAAATAAACATCCCTGCTAACATTTTAAGCTGCTAAAGTGAACAGAATGTGAAAAATATTAAGAAGGTACTATTGAAAATCTGTCAACTGTAGAAAATAAACAGTGGAGGAAGAAACCAAAAGTAATCCAAAGATTTTTTTTCCCCTCATTATTTTCCAGCTGTCAGTCTTCTGAGTTACTTACAACTGAAGGAAATTAAATTTTTTCAAAGAGAATGTGATTTCCAATTTGACAGTGTCTCTCCTAAATGACAATGCCAGTTTATTCTTTTTTAGTTCCGCAGTTTTTCAACTGAAAGGAACCCAAAGCAAATAAAATTTACTCAGAATGAATTTTAACCATCTTAGGTATGAAATGCTGTAGTGCCCCTGATTGTACACAAAAATCAAAACACACTTTAGAGTAGGAAGTAAAGATTAAGGTATTCAACTGGAAGGCCAATCTGGGAAGAGAAAAATAATTGTATCAGTTGCAACTCACAAAAGCAGGTGATAGTTGATTTTATTAAATTGTTCATTGTACTTATTCATTCAGCTTACAAAGTCTTCCTCAAATCAACTCAATTAATGCTCGTGACTTGAATGGGTAAAAGTAAACTCAAGATGGAAATAACATTTGTGTTACAACAGAAACATGGGGTTTTATTGTTATATGTATTTGCAGCTATGAAAAAAGAAAATTTTTATTTATAAAACTTAAGTCTCAAGCTACTTACAGAATGGATATGAGCACTAGTTCCTGTGGCAACCTTCTCTACATGGCATTATTACGTCTCAACACTGTGCTAGAGAAACTACTCACAAAAAATAAGCTTTTGCCTCCTAGTTACTCCACCATAAAAACTCTTTAAGTTGTTCATTTTGTCCATGGGTACTATGCCATGTTTGTTTGTCTACATGGACATTAAACTAAAAATTCCAAAACTCCTATATTTGTGTTAAAAAAAGGAAAAATAAGAGAAATACCATGTGCTAATTAATTACAATTACTACAAATTACAACAAATTTAATATGACCTCAACTATCCACAATTAAGTCACAAGACATCTCCCAAAGCTCATTTTACATGTACAACTACATACACTACTGAATTATCACATTTGTTGAGTCATCAGTTTCAATTTTTTACCTTCATCTCTGTTTTCTTGTTTTCTTCTTTTCTTTTGTGTATGTTCAGCCTACAGAAAAAGTAGTGTTGTTATATCAGCATCTCTACAGAAGTACGCAATGAAACAATGAGAAACCCTAAACTAGAAATGTGGCAAGATACATAGTCAATACTTGGTCGTGTAACTAGAATCTTGTCTGAAACCTGTTTAACAATATTGCATTTTGCATTTCAATTTGTAGTAGAGATAAATAATTGGACATATTTGCTTCCTCAATAAGAGTTATAAAAGCAAATTTTGGGGTTTTCTAGTTCAAAGATAATTCTTATCATATTTTGTTCTTAGCATAAAGAATTAACAGAGGTAATACAGAAGTCACCATAGGGAAAATACTAATGCAAAACATACCACGTCAATTTGTTTCAACAATCTTAACTGCATTAGAAGTTTAGTTTTGAAGTTAGCTGCATATACTCTTTACTGAATCAGTTTCTTTAGATTCCATTAATTCCTTTGATTCAGGAAAATTCTTTAGACATTTGTGGGTATTTTTTAACCTTTGAGAGTGAATCTTACACCGCTTACCTTGCTGTGCTGTGTCTTAGTATAGTGATAAAAGAACATATTGAACTCCTTCAAACATTCATCTTTCAGTTCATAAACTCCATGGCCAGACACACCCGGTTTCCTTACAGAGAAATATTTCATGACTTATAGATTAATAATGTATGTTCAGCATATCTTTGAATGTAAACAAACCAGTAACACAATTTATTTTCTAAGAAAATGCTAATAAGAAGTGGAATAGTGATGGTTGCTTCATTAACTTATAAAGAGCATAGAGTGAGTACAGTGATCAGTCTTTGATTTTTAAGACTGTTTACTACTGTAAATCCTACCCAGCAGCAAATATTTCTAGTCTACACCATCTACAGCAGACCATATAGCCTCTGGCAGGTAAATTCTTTTTAACTGTATGGCTTAGAATTTCAGACATTGGATGTTACTGTATAAAATTCATTACTTTCTTTAACCAAGGTACAAAACAAGTAATACAAGCAGCTACTTTCCAACCAGTGAGATTTTTTGAACCTTCCATATAATTCCCAAAGCAAAATTCCTAGGTACACCTATAGTTGCCTTTGATTAAACATAAACAAGCAAGCCACATGAAATTTAAAATAAGGTATGCTAAGATAATTAAAATTACAAGACATTTTTGTGACAAAAATAGCAGTTGAGAAAAACTAGTTCAAATGTCTGCTACAATTGATTGTTCTATATTTGCATATACCTACCTCTGTATGTTAAACAAAATTAACTCCCATCTGAGTTACATCTGAGAGTTACAGCAAGTTAGCAACTAAACGTCTAAGCCAACAATTAGGTGGTGATTGTCAAAGGTACAATGAGTTGTTAAGGTTCCCAACCATCTTTGAAATAAAATGAACTTTTGAAGATTTTCCCACTAGAACTTGAGATTACTAAACTCCTGAGACTCGTCTAACTGAATTTGAAGAAAGAGGGGGGCAAAAGGAGAGAAGCAGCAGCTTCGGATATTCCATACGCTTTTCTTTCCTATGCATATTTGAAAGCATATATATTTCAAGACAGCAAAATATTATCTGAACAGAGACTATGCAGTGCAGCTTGTTTAACCCATATAATCTAAGAGATCTTATTTCACATTCAAGCTACTTACAAAACAACATTAAGAACTTACTTAAATGTAGCCACTTTATCAATTACATTCTCCAAGCCAGTTTCATTGTTCTCCTGGTAAAAAATTTAGTTTGGGATAAATACATAATATTCAAATATCTTCAGTATTATGCTAGGTGTAACAAAAATAGACATACAGATTTAGATCAATTCCCTAATTCATGAATTAATATATTTTGCCCACTGTTACTCAGAAAACAAGTATTCATAATTGACAAGTCGCAAAGAAGTACCAAAGACAAATAATACTTTCATTTAATCATGTAAAATTTTATTTATAAACAGAGCTGATTTCCAGAAACAGAGCAGTGCCTTACCCAACCTCAATGGAGGGAAAAACAGAGTTTTGGTCTCTTAAAACAGTGCATGTGGATCACCCATTATTGGTTTCTGATAATATTCCAGGCTATTTAATTTACAATAAGACTGAAGTTTTTTGCATTGATTGCCAGCCCTGAAAACTTGCACAGGCTATAAAATCTAATCCACATCCCTCTCCTTTGCTTGAATTGTCAACAGTTGGAATAAAATGGCAGGGAAATCTGTGCTTTCGAATAGACCTGTACAATACTTGACTTCCAGTGGATCTGCACAGGTTTAAGTGATCAAAATTACAGAATCAAATTTATTGATGGTACACAGTGCAGAATGGAACCCAGCTGCATGGTCCTACAGGGCCGAAAGAGAAAATAATTTTAAAACTTTTCTTTTTGAATCTAGGAAAACTACAGCTGAATATTCTAAAAAATTCCACCTCTTCATCAAAAAGCACAGTCCCCATTCAAGCCTTTTCAGATTAGACCATACTTGAATCCATGACATCTACCTTTATATCAATAAGGTGTGTAAGCCCCTTTGTCATGCTATCTTGTAATTCTGAAACCAACATTTGAGCTTTATATCAGAAATAAAATGCTTACATATAAAGATATGGAAGCTAAAGAAGAAAAAGACATAAAACAAGAAAAAGTAAATTAAGGAAAAAAGTAAATAAACCAGGACTCACATTTTCAGGCAAGGACTTGGTAATTGCACTGTGAGCCATTGGTTCAATACATAACAGATGAATGATTTCTCTCATGATAACATCTTCTTTTGTCACATTACTCACTCCAGGCACATATCTTTCCCCTACCAGAGTGAATCAAAAGGAGAAGAACAGCAAATGTGACAGTTATAAAGCAATTATTAATTTTTCACAGAGGTAATGCTACTGCTGGGATATTTCATAGTGTAAGTTTGCATTCGCCAGAAACCTATCCCAAGCGTCTGAGAGGAAAAAATTTTTTTAGCCTAGCTTCCTAACAAAATGGGCTGAGACGGAGTTTCTCTTCATATTCTACTTTAATAGCCAATTATGAAGTTATCTAACAGCTTTTTTCACTATGTAAACCCTATTGCTTCCAGTTGACAGATACTTGTGTCACTGAACCATCTATTTAAAATAGGCATTCTCCAGTATCGTCTCCATACCATCTATGTTAAAGAAAGTCATTAAGCCTGTTTTGTCAAACTGTAACAATCCATTACTACAACAATAGAGAGAAATGAAACTTACCCACAACATAGATGAGAATCTGTAGCATCTCTTCTATTAACACGTTACATTGTTTGATCAAATCCTACAAGAATTAGAGAAACAAGGGTTTTTTTAAAAAAAAAAAAACAGGAAAATCTGTCAAATGACACTGAGCTCAACCTTCAGATGCACTACTTCGCTGAAGCACAGTACTGTTAGAAGAAATCTCCATTCTAACAAGCTGGAAAAAATGCCTGTGCTTGTACAGGAGATATTATTCTGCAATTGACGTGCAGGATTCACATGCAGGAAAAGAAACAACAGCTAAAAATGTATCCCAAATGAAGGGTTATATGAAAATTCAAGCCTCAAGTAGCAGCACAACAATCCCAGAAACTTCCAGCCAAAGTAAGAACACATAATATGGCTTAAGAGACATAGAAATTTTAGAGAAGTCATTTACATGGATTTTGGTAGATGCCCTATGAAATAAAGGTCAAAGAAGGCAAAACCTGTTTGCTAATTTTAAGTAAGCCTCTACAAATTCTGAATACAAAATCATTTATCTAACCACTAGGTCCTGTGTTGACTGACTTTTAGTGCGCTCATAAAAATGCAGTGATCAACAGTAGCCCGTTTTTCTTATTAATGTTCTATAAAATCAAAGCAAACAAATTAATCAGCAGAAATACTTGTCACTTACCTGATCTTTAGTGGGCTTGATCTTTTTGAAAGCATCAGCAAGCTCATATCTCTGCAGTATCAGCAGGAGGAACTGGTTTGGATCCATAAGAGATGCACCTATCTATCAAAAAAGCCAGACTAATATGAACATCGGTTACTATTACAGTTCATTATTATGAAAAATACTCGTGTGATTTTAAAAAATTTTCTTGGTAAAAATTTAATTATAATTAAAAGAAATTCCACAAAAATTTTATGAGTCAAGCAAGCAACGATTCAGAACATTATACCTGGAGCATGATGATGTCTTTATCATACATCTCTTCTCTGCATTTAACATCTTGATAATAGAATACCTGAGAAATAGGAAAACAAACTCTAAGTAGAGAAGCAAAGTAATGCACTATCAAATGTGCACCACTTAATGTCTGAGGCTTTTTCAAACTGTATAGCACCTTTACTGAGTAAGGGAAAGTCACGTGTTTCTTCCAAAACAAAACGTGTACTTTGATGGAAGTGAAGCCAAAGCAGACAAAATACAAGTACTTAAGGGTAGACTCTTCCTTTTACCTGTACTCTTGCAACAAAAAAAAAATCCTGCAAGTATTACAAAATGTTTGTTATGTCCAGTTATATGGCACTCAAACTATTTTAATCTCATACTAAACTTTTAACTTTTGCATATAATGATTACCATACACTAAGAGATTCTTCTAACATTTTATGTTACAAGCAACAGTACTAACAGTACTTATGCAGTGATTTCTTTATCAGATCTGAAAGTAGTTTACAGTAGACAACAGTAACGTTAATACCATTTCACAGAGTCAGAAACAGTCATAAGAGATGAAAATACTTGTCTAATAAGGGGAGGCGAGCCATTGATGAAGCTGGAAATAAAACCAAGTCATCTAAATTCCCACCTAGAAACCCTTCTGTTTAGTGTAGGATGACCCCCATGACCTCTTTCTGCACTGGATGAAACCACCACTGGGAGCATTACTGAGAAACACTTGCATACTTCATTAGGACCAACTCACTACTGAATATTGTAGGGAGTACCTGACTTATCAGGGAGAGCCCATTCCTTCTCCACATCTCTGCAGCAACCTGAGCAACCAAGACAAGACATCGCAAAGGATATTCTACTAGCAGCTCCACTTGAAATTCTTCCTAGAATTTAAAAAGAAAAAGGAAAAAAAAAAAAAAATCAAGCAAGAATAAGTCTGTCAGTGATTTTAAAAGTGTAAGGCTTAATGAACAAAGACACATTGACAGCTGCAAAATAACTTGTGTGTGTGCCATGAAAATTACAGGATATAATTTTTGGCTTTTTTCTTCCCAGAATATAAATCACAAGAACATTTGGGGGAAAGAAAAAAAAAATTTAAAAAAAAAAAAGAAAAATCTTACAGGAGAAACAAACTCATGCAATCTTGAGGTGGTTCCAGTCTTGCTTAATCGCACATGAAGACCTACAAAACGAATAGGAAAAAAATTAGAAAATAACTCAAAATCAGTAAAGTTTCTCCTCCAACCCATTCTAAATATTAGCTAAATCATCTACAACTCAGAGAATTACAGAAAAAAAGTCAAAGTTAATTTAGGAAAGACCTGTTACTTTTTTGGTGGTTGGTTTGTTGTTGTTTGTTTGGGTTTTTTTAAGGTAGAAGATCTGTTACATTATCACAACAGTTCTTAGTCTTACAATCCATTATTTTATGAATAAATCTATTCATTTAATGAATTCATTAAAAACATTTAAATTAAAATTTTGCTAATACTATTTAGCATCTCAATTTCACATTTAAATCGTATGTCAGTAAAAACTGAATTTCAAGACTACAAGGCTTAACAGATGGTATCTTGGTATCAAATGATGTGATAAAGAATCTACAGCTTAATAATAGCATATGATTTCATTTGTATTCTAGAGAAAGCAGCGATCACCCACTGCTGTGGTCCTGTGTATTCCAACTGGAAATCTGTCCTGGCATGCTGCAAACGTGTCTTTTAGGAAGAACATTTTAAAAGTCCTAAGATATATGTAGCTAGAAAATAAATTCGAGATATAGTAATAATGAACATTCATTTAGGCAAAACAGGTAGAAATAGAAACAGAACAACATAAACTCAAATAGTCCAGAGAAAACTGAAGATCTCATTAAAACATGAAACTTTTCCTTCTCGCCTTTTGTATCTCTCTCCTGTTTAAAAATTGTCCTCCACCCTCCATGGCAAATGTTTCTGAAACAAACTTGCCCTTAGTGGGACATCTGGGGAACAGGGCTGCCTGATCATGAGAATGTCAGAAAGTCCGAGAGCAAATGATCTCTGAAGCACTTAATCTAAATGCTTTCTAGAGTAAAGAAATAGAGATGGATGATAAACGTAATTCAAATCGCAATCAAAACAAAACACACCACCTACCAGCAAGAGTCCTAGACAGTGGTAGATGTATGCTGACAGGATCTGCAGACACTCTGTAAGGTCTGCTCTCCAGAGTATGGCCACACAAGTGAAACACTGTCTTTTCCCGTGAGCGGCCATTTGTGCTGCACCTCATCACAGCTTTATGACATTCACTGTAGGCCTTGAGCAACAGCTCTTCCTACAATTTAAAATAAATGCATAGCGTTATATTTAAAAATCATATATATGCACTAAAATTTCTCACTTGTTTTTTCTGACTGCATAAACAGCTACTAAAAATCCACAATATAATTGCCACTTTGTTTCTTAATACTGAGAAGTACTGGACTGGAGCAGTGGAGCATCCACTAAAGCTAACTGAGAATACACTTCTGTTCAAAAGAGGTGCTCTGTCAAATGCCCTAAATTTATGTGCTTATTTAAGCTGCGGTATTTTAATATTTTGTGTAGTTTGCACCCCAAATTGGATGAAGAAGCTCCTGAACTGCTCTAGTTCTTCCTTTCTCTCCCTACTGAAAAAAAAAGAAACGAAACCCACTTCAAAATATCTTTAAGTTAACAAATTGTATTATTACCTCCCTTCCCCCAGCACAGGGATGAACTCCAGCACTGATTAAGACTACTTACAGTGCCATTACCCAATTAGCACAAAGTTTCTGCAGTCCACTTTTGCAATTAGAAATGAACACCATGTGCTTCAAAACCTTAAAACTTGACAGTGATACCATGAACCTAATTCTCAGAATCTTGAATTATTAGAAGTATTTTCTCTTTATGGATTTGCCTGACACCCTGTGCAGCTTTGTCAGCTAGAAGATTATATTCTTCTGAGATCCCTTCTCTTTGTCACACCGCAGATTAATTCTTTCAGACTCATTTTTTGTGGAGATCTGTATTGAACAACAGTGAGCTTTTTTAAAAAGCTGCTACTTAAAAAGCACTCAAATATTCACAAAAGGCACACATGTAAGAATCCCAGACAATTGATATACTTACATCACAGGCACACCACTCCTGGAACATCAAAAGAATGTTCTTGAGCTGCATCTGTATAGCAATAGCTGCTTCCCAGTCAGGGTCCACCTCAATGTGCTGACCAATCTGTCTTTTTATCTCCTCCATTCCCTGAAATGGAGATGCCACAAAATACTCAAGCTAAATCAGTGATCACAGGCTTAAAACAACACAAAATCCCATGAGCAAATAGTAAAATATAGGTTGTTCAGATACATGTAGCTAAAATTGATAAATATTACTTCTATAAAGTAAAAATTAGTTTTTCCACCCACCCAAGACAGGGATTGAAGAATGTACCATCTTAATTGCATGTTTATATCCACAATATTACTATGGACAAAAAGATGAGCAAACAAAAGTGCTGTAATATCTTTATAACAGCATATTAGAAAGACATTATTTAAATGTGTTGTACCTGCATGCAAGTTAAAATCCTTAGGAAAGAAACAAATCCTTCTAAAAACCGCTCCCTCAGACGGTCTGTCCATAATGTAGGCTTGCTGACTAAGACATACCTGTCCCCAAAGAAAACATTATCATCTTTTGCTCAGACTTCTCTTCTGCTTATGCTTGTATTTAAACTGTTCTTTGTATTAAAATAATTAACTGCATCATCATATTACATCACCCTCCCCATCCCAAACTCCTCTTAAAATTTTCACCAAACACTAGAGTTGCTTGGTGCAACTCCATCATTTGCAATTAACAGTTTTTAATTCCAAGGTATTTGGGGTGGTTTGCTTTTACATTATTTGGTTTATTAAGAGTAATTTGGGACCTGTAAGAGTGGAAAATGCTATGCAGATGAGGATTATACAGCTTTCCCAGAATGTTAATGAATAGAAGCCAGGATTTTCCATACTGTCTTACAGTGGATATATTTTGTTTGTTAGTGCAATTATTATATGGAATGATATCAGTGAAAATCATCAAAAATTGTCTTTACAGAAAATAATTTTGGTATTTGAAAATTTTAAGTTTCCACTGAAAAATAAAACATTAAAGTTTCATGTGTGTTTTTTGAGGGGTTTGGTTTTGGGTTTGTTTTTAAAGCAGTTTTATCATCAGATTCCTAAATTGAAACACCTCATCCTACTGCCAATTTTCTAAAAATTGCTCTAGCTTCTCAGCTTTACACTTACCTGAGGTCATATATTACTGCATATACCCGGTTCAGTTTGTCCTGACTGTAACCTTGGAAGTTGAACTTGTCATTTTTGTCTAGGTACTCCGGAAGCACTTCTAGGAGTGTCTCCGTAATGGTGGTGATTACATTTTGCTCTTCGATAAGATGTCGGGCCTGCGAGAAGAAAATTAAAAATTTTTCTTCCTATTTTTGTTGAAGAGAACTGTCAAAATTTTTCCTTTGAATCCAGTCTTTTTGATTAGAAATATTTTAAGCATTTGTAAAGAGTCCAAACTACAAAAACTCCCATAGCATTTATTATGTATGAATACAATTTCTATCAACTTAGCATGTTCCTTCACTCTGACAGCTTCAATGTAACAGACATGCTATTCTTTCTAGAAAGATCATGTAGAAAAGGACTTTTACATTAGTATTTCAGGCAAGAAACATATAACCTTTATAACCTTTAAAACCCACAGGTATACTTCCCCCCCCCCCAAGGACTTAACATATTTTACCCACACAAAGGTATTTAACCATTTTTTTGCCCCCTCCCCCCAAGTTTTTAATGTTACATAAGAAAGTAAATGTGAACAGTAAATGAACACAGAAAGTTAATGCAGAGAACGATGCTGCCTAAAACTTCTACTTATTTGCATTCCCTCTATCTTCCGTAATGCATTTTCACATAAACTCAAGCTCCTGCTTTCATATTGGCCTTAACAAGTCTCAAAATCATTCATTTTCAACTCAGCAATGCAGAAAGACTCTCTGCCAAGTACAGCAGTCTGCAAAGGTGGTACTGCTAGCAATTCTCAAATTTATTTTACATTTCTAGCGGAGACAGGCTGTACATACCAGAGTAGGTACAGTGAACATCTGAACTGAGAGTGCTGTCACAGAGAGAACTCTGTCATGATCATCACTGATGTATTCTTTTTGCAATGCCTTGTAATACTAGGAAAAGAGAATATTGGGGAAATTAAATAAAACAAGAGTTAATTTAAAAAGTTTACATTTTTATTTGCAAGAATTACATCTCCATGTCCTTCTTCCTTTCTAATAGAAGCCGTTCAAACAACAAAAATGGCACAATGTCCTCAATACACCAAAGCAATTAAATATGTGCCCCACTGCCTTAATACCGAAGATAAGCACAAATTTAACTGTTCTGCCAGATCAGAACCAAAAAGTTTTTTCTCCTACAACCAATCTTCCCCAAGAAAAGAAATTAAATCCCTGGAAAACGGATCAATAAAGACATTAACTTTTTATAAAACAAGTCTTCCTCCGGCAGTGAACTGCATGGATAGTTATTCCACAACTGACTATAAAAGATGTGTACAATGACTAATGTAAGTCTTTGTTTGCTCTGTTTCAGTCCAGAGAAAACCATGAAGTGTCAGTCACCTTTATCAGGATTAAAAAGTCTCACTAAAACAAAAACACTTGGTCTTGTGTTTTGTATATTTCTTAACTATTTTATCCAATTTTTAAAAAGACAGACCAGTTTCAGTTGCAGTTCATCTGCCATTTCAAAAGATAAACAGAATACTAACAATACTGCATTCAAAATGAGCATATATACGTACATGATTGTAAGGAACAAACAAATGACATTGGAATTAATACACTCTATAAAGGCTGAGCTAGTTGTTGAAAATTCCTTATTTATATTGAAACAATTTTCAGGTTTGGGGGAAATTTTACAAAGCTAGTAAAAATTCATAGCATAAAAAAACCCAAATAACCATTTACCTTCACAAATTCCACAGCAAAAAGTTTTTTGTATTCCATTTCCATGAAAAAACTACTGAAGATAAGTTCATGAAGAACCTTCCTTGCCCCTGTGAAGAGCCAATACAATGCACGTCACTTTATTGTACTAAGACGCAGCTTTGTGTGGAAAAGAGGAACAGACTATTAAATTATAATTAAAGTCATTAAAAGCCTTGAAATGGTTACAAAGTATATGAACAAAGTCATTAATATATTTTTTTCTATTTTTAACATTTATTGGTATGTATTTAAAACACAGGGTAAGCATCAGGTCACTCATAGTCAGGTTACATCTTGTGAAAAGATTCTTCAGAATATATAGAGTAGGAAAAATTTAGGAGGCAAATACATACCCAAAATATCAATTATCTCAGCCGTAAAAATAAAGGTTGTGTAAAAACCATAAAATAAAAATGATAAAGAAATGTAACTCCACCTGCATAGCACTTACTCACTTTTACACATTTGTTACACACATGAAAAATTATTTTGCCTCTTCAGCTATATAACAAGATGGATACACAAACCTTTATGAAGTTTTGCATCCCATAGCATCAACTTGCTTATGAAGCATGGCTTTTCAGATCCAGCTTCTTCTTTGAGACATATTTGACAAAAGATCTGGCGAAAATCACCTATAGGGATAAACCCATTCATTTGTACAAGAATGCTTCGATAGGTAAGTGATATGAGCCAACAAAATGAGAATTACAGAATTCTGTTCTTTAAAAAAAAAGTATGAATTATTTTTTAACAATGTTTTTTTCTCAGTGAACATACTCCCACATACTCTCCCCTTACTAATTTCTTCCTATTATTCTTACCTACTTTATTTAATAAATCCAGTGATGCAAAAGAGTATTTTAAAATTAAAATCATTGAGACAGCTTTGCAAAGCAATTCCATAAGAAGAGTTCACTATGTCAGCACAGAAATGCACAGGCTAGGCAAGTCTATGCTAGTCCCTGCCTTGGGCCCTGAAAGCCAGTCTTCTGTAGAATTTCAGAACATTATTTTATATTTTCTTGCACCTGTCAGTAAATACAGTACTTGCTGAAGCAGTTTTGGGGATCAACGTATCAGAGTCACTCATGGGTTACCAACATTCAGAAATGAGCTCTTGCATTACTAATTTCAAAAGGAAAAAGTAGAGTGTCATGAATCAAGTTCCTGACAACCTGGAAATAATTAGTATTGAATGCTTCTTGATCCGTGTTCTACCACTTGAAGCAAAACGAAGAAAAGAGCAGGAACCACCAGACCACCAAAAAGTTTCAGCTGAGTACAGAACATCAGGCTCTTAAAGCATCTACGTATATAATTCAGAAGAATGAGGACAGGAATATTAGACTTCAATCTTTGTGCTTGAAGACTCTCATAAAACATATTAAAGTATCAGTTAACCTATAACAATTTCCTAACCCAAAATGCTACACCCAACATGGGAGACTCCTTTTTAGTTCTAGCTTATCTCATCAGCTAAAGGTAATTCTTAAAAACCCTAAAATTTTGGGGATTTGCTGGGGCACTGACACTGACTTCTCTATACTCACACAGAGTCAACAGCTGAATAATTAGCTGTCAGTTGGTGTTTTAAATAGAGTAATTTCATCAAATTGAAAATAGTAAGAAAAATTATCTAGGAAGAAAAATGTGGATAAAAACTGAACTTTCACTAGAAATCTTGAAATAAACCACAGTCAAAAATTTGTACTGATTAAAAGAACTGCCTGAGGAACTCAGACCAGCAAGAAAATACCATCAGTGAAATAAATACAAAGTTGAAAAGAACAGAAAGCTAAAATCTGTAAAATATTGTAAAGAATTACAAAAAGGTACAATTCTGATATATGTATTTCAAGAGAAAGATTGGAAAATAAGCGTTCAGAAAAAAGGTAGGAAATTCACTTTATTATCCAAGCTTATGAGAGAGGCTAAAGCAGACCAACAGATTGACCCTATCAAGAAGGAGAAAAAGCAGTGAGTAGAGCTTAATCTACGCATATTTGTATGGGGAAAAGACATTTTATAATGGCTTCAGTTTGGCAAAACACAGGTATGACAAAACCCAGTAACAGAAATCAAAATGAGATTGATTCAGAAGTCTTCTTTAAAACCATGAGCATCATCAAACAGAACAATGTTTGAAAGCTTAAAATAGACTTTCCACTACTGGACAAATTTTTAAATTAAGGCTTTTGTTTGTTTGTTTTACTGACACTGTCTAATTAAACACGGCTATCAAATCTGAAGCAGGAACTAATTCAAGCAGAGGATATATGCTTTCACTGATGGAGATGCTCTGCAGCTTTCCACCAGCACTGGGGAGAGCAGCTTTTAAGCAAAGAAGTCGCTGAAATAGGGCATGTGATGCTGAAACTGAGGATAATAAAACTTCTAGAGGAACAGACAGAGCTCAAGCAGGGAAAGACATTTCTTTTAGCAAGAAGGAACAGAAAAGGACTGCTATTCATAACCATACTGATGGATATCAGCATTCATACTACTGTATTATTTATTTACTAATTAGGAGGAACGTGAAAGTATTTTAATAAGGGAATATCATATATAACATTGCTAAAGACATTTTTTTGAGAGAATTAGTCATTCAAATACTGACATGGCATTATCGTAACAAAAAATGAGTTATGCTTACTTGAATAGCTCATGAGTTTGTTCAGCCAAGAACCAAGGCGCAAGGCAAACTTCTGGTGAGCCATAACATCAGCATGCAGAACCTCCACATGAAGTGGTCGTTGAGAAACATTTTCAGAATGCCTCTAGGAGTCAGGTAAATATTAGTAGATATAAAATAAAGATAACATGAATTTTCATATTGTCTTCACCACCCATTACCTCTCCCAAGCAAAAAAGAACTCAGTTTGACGTTTTATTTCTAAAAATATCTATCTATACCAAATGTGGTGGGGTAAATTCAATTTCAAAAAGTTCACAGGCAGGTTATAAAAGCATGGAAGTACTAAGTTGAAGACTGTACAGCAGACAAGTCTTCAGTACTAATAATGATGAGGTTGATTTGTTTGTTTTTTAAAATGAGAAAAATATTTTAGGAAGTTACCTTGATTTCTTCTTTTGCTTCCTGACAAGAGGCATAATGTCCTGCCTTAACAGCTCTACGACCCTGTTTAAAGAAAATATTGAGCATGAGACCAATACAAAACAAAACCAAAATGTCACAAGCCTGATTCTTGCTATGTTTTTTATACGTAAAACGGGGACCAACATCACTCATGGTGCTTTTAGACATCTAGAAGGAAATAAAAATTAACATAATTATCTTTATAAAAAAAGCTACTTTAATTAAATTAGCAATGGAACAACAAAGTAAAGTCTGGGTATCTTAATATTATTAGATAAGGAAAATTCATGTACACATTAAAACACGAGAGGGATTTCTGCAGAATACTTTAAATACAAACCACATCAACTTTCTTCCTAGCACAAAGTACACTCATCCTGAAGTGCTTTTCTACAAACTTTCCTACTATTTCTTACTTCTGTATATGAAATAGCAGGGTATGTTATAAGCGTGGATTTGATAGTTCTTTCAATAAAGCCAAGAACAGGTCCAGCTTAGACCTCAAATTCCACTCAAAGGAAATCAGAGGTGTGGGCTTCCAAAACAAGTTCTCCACACAGCAGAATTTCACACAAGAAGAGAAGTAGCAGCTGTTATGTTGTGAATCTATTATAATTAAAACAATATAACCTAGTCCTGCGCTGTAGCAGGTGCTTTGTAAAATGGAAAGTCTGATCAACTTTGGATCTAAAATTTAGGTTTCAATCAAAAGGAACCTTCATAACGGAAAACTTTAAGAGTTACTCTATAAGCACGCATGTATATACATATTTTACAAAACCTGCAACTGCTGGACAAGACTTGTTAGTAGTGTCAGTCTTATGTAATTACTAAATACAACTAAACTTTCATTACCTGAACAAAGAGAAACACAAAAAGAAAACACACGTTTTACAGATTTAAAAAAGGATTCTAATATTACTAAGATGTTTTATATTTAAATATACAACAAATACATATACAGGTACAGACAAAGTTTCTCCATGTGCAAACACGTAAGTTTTGTACTTTTGTTAGGTAAAAAAACATGGTTGCAATCAAGATAATTCAAACACTGATCATGCTTTCCCCTCCCCCAGTGGAAAAAAAAAATTTACATTACTAGTGTAAGGTCTTTACATGGGACATTAGTTTGAAAAATGAAGTAGTAAAATTGTCAGGTTCATCGCATTCCATCATAGATTCTTCCTGGTTTCATTTGCTTAATTTGAAGTTTTAAGATTTTCAAATGAAGTCTGAACCAGAACAAGCAAAAAAAAACTCTTGCAAAATGTGAGGTACATTTCTGATTAAATATAACTGAATATGCATTTTGCTGACTTGTATGTTTTTCAGACAAATACAATTAAAATAAAACATTAATCTCAGCTGAGAAGAAACAAAAAAGGTAAAGAAAATATGTCAAACATGAAAGGAGCAACTTCAGATAAATCTGCTCTTCCCTTTCTCAAGAAACTGGGGTTTTGTCCTGAAGAAAAAATTAATATAGTTTAAAAACTTAACAGTTATTCCGCAACATGCTTTTCTCGCTCCTCAAGCTCCAGCATCCCAGAAACAAAGATTCTATGGTCAAGAGACTATAGTAGCACTTCTTAATGATTAAAGAGTTACCTTCTCCCATATCCAGAATGCACTAACCTCTTTATCTATGGCAGTAGTATGCAACTGGGCTTCACCGAGTTCACAGCCAAGTGCCCTTTGCAGGCTATAGATGACATGATCATAAGAATGATGTTCATCATTGAAAAGGACACAGTAGTAGCTGTCTACCTTCTCTCTACTGGGAAAAAGCCAATATATTATCATATAAATAAAAATAAAATTGTAAATAGTGTCGTATCCAATACAAGCAAGAGCTCACTTGGTAACTTGAGAAAAATGTCAAATACAAAAAAAAAAATTATAGAAGAAAATTAAGCATGTTCTTCATGTCAAAGACACACACCCCCTCACCATCTATACCAGAAAAAGCCACAGAAACCATGTACCATAGTACAAAAGAGATTTTAAGTTATTTGATTATTTCATTATTATTTCCTCTCTGTGCTGTTTTATGACCCCATTTGTCTTTTTAACACGACACACAATAATCTTTTTCCATTTTCATAGAATCATAGAATAGTTTGGGTTGGAAGGGACCTCTAAAGGTCATCTAGTCCAACCCCCCTGCCGTGGGCAGGGACATCTTCAACTAGATCAGGTTGCTCAGAGCCCCGTCCAACCTGACCTTGAATGTTTCCAGGGATGGGGCATCCACCACCTCTCTGGGCAACCTGTGCCAGTGTTTCACCACCCTCAGCGTAAAAAAATTTCTTCCTTGTATCAGTCTAAATCTACACTTTTAGTTTAAAACCATTACCCCTTGTCCTGTCGCAACAGGCCTTGCTGAAAGTTCGTCCCCACCTTTCTTATAAGCCCCCTTTAAGTACTGACAGGCTGCAAGAAGGTCTCCCCGGAGCCTTCTCTTCTCCAGGCTGAACAACCCCAACTCTCTCAGCCTTTCTTCATAGGAGAGGTGCTCCACCCCTCTGATCATTT
>NW_008795128.1:7406764-7431930 GCF_000699145.1 Aptenodytes forsteri
GCTTTCCTAAAATTCAGGGTCCTGACTTTACTCTTCACCTGACCCATATCCCTCAGGACTGCGAACTCCACCAGTGCGCGATCACTGCAGCCCAGGCTGCCTCCAATCTTGACATCACCAGTTGGCTCACTTGTGTTGGTGACCAACAGGTCCAGTATTGCATCCCTTCTGGTAGGGCTGTCTATTACCTGGCTTAAGAAGTTCTCCTCAATGCATTCCAGGAGTCTCCTTGATTGCCTACGTTGGCTCACTTGTGTTGGTGACCAACAGGTCCAGTATTGCATCCCTTCTGGTAGGGCTGTCTATTACCTGGCTTAAGAAGTTCTCCTCAATGCATTCCAGGAGTCTCCTTGATTGCCTACAGCGCACTGTGCTACTTTTCCAGCATGTGTTAGGGTGGTTGAAGTCCCCCAGCATGACAAGAGCCTGCGAGTGCAATGTCTCCTGTAGCTGGAGTAAGAAGGCTTTGTCAATAGGCTCCCCTTGATCAGGCAGCCTGTAGTAGACACCAACCACTAGGTTCCCTTTGCTGCCTTGGTCTCCAGTTCTTACCCATAAGCTTTCAACCTGCTCGTGGCTATTCTTCAAAGACAGCTCTTCACACTCTATCCATTTCTTGATGTAGAGGGCAATGCCTCCACCCCTCCTTCCTCACCTGTCCCTTCTTAACAGCCTGTAGCCATCAATAGCCATGCTCCAGTCATGGGATTCATCCCACCAAGTTTCAGTAATGACAACTAGGTTGTAGTTTTCTAGCAGCACGGTGGCTTCCAGCTCCTCCTGTTTGCTGCCCATGCTGCATGCATTGGTGTAGAGGCACTTCAGCTGGGCTGTCGGCCTTGTCACCTTGTTAGAGGAACATCCCTTACTTCCTTTGAGGTATTTCACTGGTGTTTCCCTGCTGGCTCCTATTACCTCAGGAGCCCCTGGCTCACCTCCATAAGACTTCAGGTGTGCTGCAGTGTAGCCAGCACGTCTCAGAGCAATAGGCTGAGGGCCCTCACTAGCAGCCCGTCCCTCTAACCTTGGCATGTCATCCCATGGCTTGTCACAGGCAAGCCTAATATTATCCCCCTTCAAGTCTAGTTTAAAGCTCTGTCAATGAGACCCACTAGCTCATGAGCAAAGACCCTCTTCCCCCTTTGAGAAAGGTGAATCCCATCTGACACCAGCAAGCCTGGTGCCATGTAGGCCATCCCATTATCAAAAAAACCAAAATTGTGGCAGTGACACCAGCCACAGAGCCATGTATTAATAGACTGGGCCTGTCTGTTTCTTCCAATGTCACTGCCTGCAACTGGAAGGAGAGAGGAAAAAATAACCTGTGCTCCAGATTTCCTTACCAACCGTCCCAAGGCCCTGAAGTCTCTTTTGATCGACCTTGGACTACACGTTGCGGCTTCATCGCCACCCACATAGAAGAGCAGTAATGTGTAATAGTCTGAGGGCTATACCAGGCTAGGAAGTTTCCTAGTGATGTCCTTAACCTGAGCCCAAGGGAGGCAGCAGACTTCCCTAAGAGGAGGGTCTGTCCGGCATATTGGACCCTCTATTCCCCTCGGAAGGGAGTCACCTACAACTATAACCCACCTTTTCTTCCTCATGGAGGTGGTCGTGATAAAGGGGGTTGGCCTTTCTGACCTTGGCAACACCTCTGGTGTAGATGGACCATCATCCACATCATCCATTGACTGGCCTTCCACATCCAGAGCCTCACACCTATTGTACAGAGGCACCTGGGAAGGCGAGGTGGGCAAGGAGGGGGTTTGCCTGCTGCCCCGAGCGTGGACTTGCCTCCATTCACTCCTTTCCTTTAAGCTACTGCCTTCAGCCTGGTGGGAAGACACAGGATCCCCCTGATCTTGTTTTTTTTCTGGTGGCTGTTCCCATTTCTGTCTCAAGAGAGGGCAGACATGGTTCCACCAGTCTATCTCTTTGTCGGACTCTCTGATGCTCCTTAACCTTTCTACTTCCTCTTGTAGGCTGAGCAGATCATCCACCTGGTCACACCTCACACAGCTGTTCTCACTACTGCCACCTGTTACCAGTGAAAGGCTCTGGCACCCTCTGCAGCCTGAGACCTGGATGGCTGCATGTTTTTGTGGGAGCTCTGTCTGGGTTGCCACATCCATTCTGGCGAGTGCAGAGGACATAGCTTTCTGCCGGGTGGATACCATAGCTAAGCTCCTTCTGAGAGGGTGATGACCACCAATTGAACTCACCTCTTGAGCTGGTAGGGTGACTACACCCTTCCTGAGCACCCTGCCACTCAAACTGCCATGCCATGCCCTGGCTGACATGCCACGCTCTGTTTGCAGCGCTCTTGGTCGCAAGCACCACCCAGCCTGCCTTTTTAAGGCATGGGGGTGGTCACGGTTGCTCTGGCAATGCCCAGGCCTCATCAGCGTTTCTCATGAGAGCTGCTGGCTCCTGACGGGTCTCTCCGCTGCCCTGGCATTTCCCTGCCTCAGGAAAACCCCCTGTGTGCCAAGATCTGCCGCTCTGCTGCAGATCAGGCCGGCTCCAGAGCAGCTCTCCTCAGCAACTGATGGAGCACAGTCACACACTGCTTTTCCCATGAAGTATCAAAAGCTTTTCTCTATATAACTGTAGGTCAAAAATACTACAGTGCTGTTTACAGGGATTTTGGCACTAATATGTTTGCATGAGTGTAAGAATACCACAGGCAATATTTTTATCAAAGTTTCTAATGCCTTGAAGAGAAAGTTGGAAATACTCCCTACCTAATTGTGAGCTCCAGAGGCAGTTCCTTCTCTTCTTCCCATATAAGCATATCTACAATGTATTTTATCACAGAGGGAAACACCCTCCTAGAGTGCTCCATAATTTCTTCATTCAACTGACATTCAGAATTCTGTAAAACAGGAGATAATATTAATATGGAAAAGAAATTTTAAAAATGAAAAAAGGATTGGTAGAATACCTTAGTACTATATTTGTTTCAGGAAATTAGCCTTTTCATGATTTTCAAGCAAATTAATCTCACCTAATCTCTTCAAAATTATTTCATCCCAAGGGCTCTCAGTAGTATTCCAACAGTTTCACCCACCTTTTTTACGCATCCAATTTTTATCCAGGAATAGACTATGAAAGGCCTCACCAGATGTGTCAGGAACCTTCAATTTTTTTTTTTTTTTTTTAAACTTAAGTTTAAAAAAGCTGGTTAACAGCTTTCTGTACACCTGAAGATATTAAAAGTTTGCAGTCCAGACCAAAATTCTTCCCCTGCATTGCTTGCTCTTCTGTGCAGGTATTCTGCGAACATTTATGACACTCCTTGAACAGAATCATCCAAGGAAACCTAACTCTGTTCTTTTCAGAGATCCCATCCCAGATCTAGAAATCATTCAAAATATCCCTGTGAACTGACATATTTCCCATCCACCCAGATAAAGCTCATTAAGTGAATTGTCTACATGATATAACATTATTAATCCTTTCCATAAGCATTTAAGCAGGAGAGAAATTAAGGTTATAAGCAAAGAAAATCATTACCAAAGCCACACTTAAGAAAGAAGCAATCAATATTCAGGTACAAGACATAGATACATTGCAACGACACTGTGTGAAAACAGGGCTTTAATCCAAAGGCCCTGATGACCTTTTCCACATACCACCTTCCTTTCAGCTTATGCATATATAAATGGTATATAATGTTATTAATGTTAATGCAACTAAATCCAGTAATTTCATATACAAATATGACACAGAAACAGAAGCTGATATTTTCTAGAGTATTTACACAAAGTTTCCTATAATTTTAGGATCACCCAAACTGCCTACAAAATTTGAATATGTATGTGTTTGCCAGAGTGAGAAAAGATGAGAGACAAAGATGCTTTCCAAGAATAAAGCTTTTCACATGTGACTTTTAATCCCAAAGTACTAAGGGCACTCACCTCTGCAATACACTATCTGACATATGTTAAATATAAAAGAACAGAAAGAGTGATGTGTTTAATATAGCTAAGAATCATGTTTTTGAAAAATTCTTAAATCAACTATAGTCACATTTATCCATTTATGAAGCAGATTGCTTTAAAAAAAAAGTAAAATCACGTTGTGTCAATATGATGAAAAGCTAAAAATATAGCGGAAGAGAAGCAAAAATGCATTAACATGACCGATTGCTTCCAAAGCTCTGAACAACAGTTTTCTGACCTGATAAGTAGTAGAAGAATAATTTGGAGTCAAACATACAATCTAAAATGTCTGCCAATGAAATCACAGTCTATAAATATCACTGTGTGTACATACTTAATTTTGCATAAGCTCATGGTAGATCTTGGTAATTAAGAATGTAAATGTCTGGGGTAATTATTTTTTTCCCAGACTGACAAAGCTATCATCATCTTAAAGTTTGGAGCAGAATTAAAAAAACTATAGTGCTAAGAATAATCTAATTGAACTGAGTTGTAAATACACTAAATTTTTTTCTCCAGTATTTCTTAAGTTTGGCTTGTTAAGCATTAACGTATGTTAAGCAAAAATGATAGAGCTGGAGGAAAATGCAGAGCTGTGCACAGAGATACTCCAAACAAGAACCTTGTAGTAAGACATGCTGCTCTCCTTCAGTCTGTAGGAGCAATCAAAGGAAACCACATCAAAGGATTTATAAAGCATTAAAAGTGGGGATTGCACTTATACAAATAGTGAAAAGTTAAATGATGCAATGCCACCTCCAATGCTAGCCACATGAATAGAAGTTACAGTAAAATGAAATTAAGATACCTCTAATGTAAATTGAAAGGGTAAAAATAAAATTGCCTCAGAACTATGCCCAAAAATGTGCAATTATTTAAGCTTCCAGTAAACTTCAAAAAACAAAACTGTGGAAGAATGAACAAAGTATGTTCAGATATCAAAGTTTAAAAATAACTAACAACCAAATTTTTTTTTTTTTAAACAAATGTGCCTGGGAAGTATTTTTACCTTATCTCAGACACAAATTCTTCAAGTTATCTGTTTTTAAGGATACATTTAAGCAAAAAGATTTTTATATTTCTGACATAGTGAAGACATTAATTTGGAATCAGTAGGGAATGGATGACTCCTAAAAGCCTGGAGTGGGGATTCTAAAATGAAGGATTGCTTTTCTGAGCCCCATGTTACATATATACCAACAAGTTTTGTAAATATCTCCTCATTGTAAAACTTTTTTTTTTAAACTAAAGTTTCATTAGGATTTTTGTAAGGATACTGTATTTTACTAAAGATCACCTCATTATCTCAGAAATGTGAAAGACTCTGGTGCTTATCTTCAATGTTGTAGATTGAAACCTGTCCGCTACTAAGGGCTCATTTTTAAAAGGAGGTTGTTCTGTAGATCAAACTCTAAACTTAATCTACCTTTTAAAAATAGCAGTCAGTTCCTGAGCACATTTTTACCACGTTCTGCATAGCAGACAAACATACTGCAAACATATCCCTCTTCTTATTTGCTTTTACCTGATCGGAATAAGTTTATAAACACCCTAGCATGATACATCCTCTGCACTTAGAGTAATTAAAGGAGTACTGGTCAGGATCATACAGAAAAGAGTGCTTTTTGTTTGACAAGCATGTGACAAACTTCTATACTATCAGAAAACATGCTGGAAAAGAAATATGCAAGCTGTCTGTTCCAAATGCGCTTTGCAACTCATTTCTTTTAATAAGCACTATATGCTGAGAAAATTCCTACATTATAAATGTCCTTGATTCTCAAAACAGAGAACAAACTATGAGGTAATCCAAACATCCTGAAGCCTCTTCGTCATAAATAAAAGACTTATCTGTCAGGGATTTTTGAAAAAGGAAGATGGTCATGCAATGCAATCTATCAAATAGTTACATATAGTATATATTAATATACTGATGCATTTCATTACTGTAGTGGTTGTACTTTTGCCCTTTCACTAAGGAGTCTACACATACTGACTGCATAATAACTACATATATTGACAACAAAGAACTATTATAATAAGTAACTTTCTACTTCTTCAAATTCAAATAATTGTCTTAATTATATGTTTTCTATCATTCACGACTCTCAGGTAGCACTCATTATAGGAGTATGTTCCAGTTTATTTGACAGCAGTTGTAACAGCTTTGGACTTGCACAGCTCCATGACAGAATTGACGATCAAACAAATTCACTGCAAACCAACCAAAGACCTTATCGGAGACTGGAAAACAAACATTACTCAAAAAAGCATGGGAGGTTCCCTGTTTCCTTATCATCACAGGTATGATTATAGTTCTCAATAAAGTTTAAATCCAAGAGATACTGTGTTAGCTGCTGTCATTATTGATATGTTCTATCCTTTAACCTTATCTCTATTGGATACAAATGGCCTGAAGAATATTCTGAGCAGCTTATCTTCATCCAAACAGAAATAAAATGCTGCGGACTCTGAATGCATGCAGTGTCCTCTCAAGCTTTGTTTGAATACGGTTTTGAAGAAAGCCCACAAAATTTGGACAGTATGGTTTTAACAAGAGGGAAACAGCCTTTTGGTAAAATTGATAAAGGTTTTGGTGGTTTTCCTAACATTTGTTTTTTGATTATTTTATTGTTATGAAAAAGCTGTTCTAAAGGAAAGGGAGGTAAGAAGCAGAATATGCTGTCACAGATACAAATATCAGATCTGTGAGATCAAAATCTATACCTTGCAGAGAAACAAGTTCCCCAGCAGGAAGTAAACATTTCATAAACCATTTCAGGGACTCTGATCAGAGTTGTTGGAACCAAAAATTTCTTAATGTGCCTCATAGGTCCACATTCATCCAGGTATCTGTGTGATTTTTTTTGTGAGCCATCACAGGTGAAATCCATAACATACGCTAGCTACTGTCTGTAAGACAAACTGGACAAACGGGTCACCTGAGGCATATGAATTTATCACTTATCTAGGAGCAATGGAGGTGCTTTGGCTGGAAACAATTTTCAAGTGGAAGAACACTTAATTCTCAACTGAGACCTGAATATTTTGTCTTAAGACCATTGCTAAAAGCTCTTCGTGGTATGACAAGGACCTCTCAGCAATCAGCTAGAAATCTGATACTGAGCATCTTGTAACATATATTTTCCATAGTATCCAAAGGTGGCTTTGAAGCTGGTAGACACATGAGTTCTCTACCTTCCCGTATGTCTTTGTCAGCAGTACCAGGAATCTAGCATTGCAAAAAAATCCTGTTTTCCTTCAGAACGCAATGATGAAAATGAATACTTCCCAAAGAGGAACTGTGCTAGTTTCTTATTCTGGAAACACCTCTAGAACATGCTGGAAAAAGTATTAAACACATATGTAGTAATGGTGACAGCAGTGAAATTAACCATACCGTAGCTATTTTTGGGTATTCTAACATTGAGGAAACAATTTGGCTCTTTTGATTACAGGTTTTCGTAAGTAATATGTAGGTATCAGCCACACATATATGAGCTGGCTCAGTACTCAGGGATAAGTACTGCACAGCAGAATAGACTTTACTGATGTAGAAGCAGGTGAACACTACAGTGACAAGCTCCAAGTGGTAATCAGATGACCCCTTCTTGGAGCTTCAACTATTTTTATCTCTGAAATCCATTAAGATTCATGGTTCTTTGAAGGATGAACAAGTGAAGGAAAACTTTGTCTCATTTTTCTGTAAGACCAGTGCTCTTTATTCCTTTTCCATTTGATTTTTTGCCAGATCATAAAGAACAGTACTTTTGCAACAAAACCAGGAGGAATCAGGGGGCTATTTGCAATGACAAATGCTAAGGTTTTTTTGTCCTGATTATCTCAGAATGTAAGACTCTGAAAAAACAATTTTACCTGAAGCAACTGATTTGCCTACATTCTCTGAGGACTACTTGGCATATTTCTTGTTAATATGCTGCTTTATGAGGTACAATAAGCATGAGACATCCTAGCATAAGAGGTTAGTTTTAAAGCATAGGGACTTAGTCATGGTGACAGATCACACACCAGAATTAACTGACAAAAAAAATTGTTCAGTAATGCAGTAATGTGGAAAACAGAAAATATTTTTAAAATCAAGTACTATACCTAAACATTTACTAACCACTGGGAAACCAATTAATTGTAAATAAGAACTGAGTAATACACATAGCAAAGAAAAGAGCAAGAGACTGCAATTTTAATTCCGAATCAAAGACAAATGCACAAGACAGGTAGATGGAACTGTTCTATTGGGTTTGCCTTTTGTTTGGAGACAAAGGACGTCCAATATATATCTTTGACCCCAAACACCTTGACTAAGGAAATCCTGATTCAACTTGATTGGACCTGCTACATGAATTATACAATATACATACTTTCATATACAGGAATAAGCACTTTTTTTAAAAAAGGCAGTATTTACAATATGTATTCTTTCACTTTAAGCAATATTCTTACTTCTTTTGCAGAACCTGATGCTCCAGACTCATGTTTAGTACACAGCGGTCCAGCCTTCCATGCCTCTGTATCCCCACAGTCACAAAACCCCCCTCCAGTGGAGCTATGCATCTGTGAAAAACATGCATTTCAGTCACAAAATATGCACATAAAAAGCAAGAGGAAAAAACAGAAATGTGCATTATTTAAGTCAAACACAAGTATAAATACCTACTTACAAAATACAAGAGTCACTGCATAACCAATGGACTTACCACAACATTTTTTCTTTTTTTTAGATAAAAGGAGACTTATCGGGGGTGGGGGGATGTAAACTTTTTGAGAAGAAAATAAAGGAGGAAATACAGTTGCCGCTGCAAAAAAGCATGCAAGTCTTAAATTTAACTAGAAAGTAGGTGAAAAAAGCCTATGACTGAAAAATAAATGCTTCATAAATGGCAAAATAATAATTTCTGGTTTTATTAGCAAAATTATAGCAAAGGTGCTTAATCCCTTCTTTACAAATTACTTAAAGTTTGAAAATAATCTAAACAAGAATGTGTATATTAAACAGTCATTTAGCAGTACCTCCACTTCTAACCAAAGAAAATAAGATATAATCAGCATCTAAATGCATTCTTGCAACTTCAACTTTGCATTACGCTTGCAGAAAAGTACAAATTCTGACCCTTCATTTTGGCCAAAAGTTCAGACGAAACTCAGGCAAAAATAATTATCCTTAGCTTACTCTAAATCCCCAATCCTAAAATAATTACAAAAAAGCTAACTGACCCAATAAAAAGACATCAGAAATTTGTTATTTACTTGAAACATTTTAAAATAACTTGATCTAATTAGATGTGCTTCAAGCAGGAGGTTGGACTAGGTGACCTCCTTAGGTCCCTTCCAACCTAAATTATTCTATGAATCTATAAAGAGCATAATCTGTGTTCTTCAGATTGCATCTTTAAAATGGAAATGCAGCAAATCTGCTCCCATCTGACTACCTATTTCCAAGGCTGATGTTTTGCCTGAAGAAGCTACTGAAAAACAGGGAAAGGACAACAGCTTCTCAGCCCAGCTGTGATTACAAATTGCTCTGTAATCATTATTGTCTATTATCCCTGGTTTTCATCTTACCTCTCCGTAAACTGTGTGTGTGCATACGTGTGCATATGGAAGTTATATTTGTACTATCCAAGCAGTTTTGTACATCTTTGAATCAATACTTACAATACATTTTCAGATCAGTATACAAAGACTTATACAGAGGGGCAGAATACTGTATTTTAGTCACAGTTAATTTTGAGATTGCTAGGACCTTCTTCCAAACTCAAACTCTCAGAAACATACCCACTTAAAGGAGATTTATGACCAATTGATAACACAAGTAAGACAAATCTCTTCAATGGATGTCATGTCAATGAATAACAGGAATAGCTGCAAAAAAAAAAAAACCTAGCCCAATTTTTGGTCGTGAAAGATAATTAGATTGAATACATAATGTTTCTGTACATTTTCTTGCCTCTTGCAGCAGAGTTAGACCAGCTTTAAAAATGACACTTAATATATCGTCTTCCATTTCTGCTTCCAAGGCAGTTGAAATTACAGAGCTCTCAGTGAACAGGGCAAGCAAAAAAGGGGGCCTGGGAAGGAAACAGTAGATGATGGTATAGGCAGTGAGTTAGCTAAGAATTATTTAAAAGATCCTGCTTTAATTAAAACACGGGAATCACTTAAAGTGAACATAGATTTGTCTCAAAGAGAATTAAAAGGATATCAGAAAGAGATGATCCAGTTCTAGAACAATCTTCTCTGACAAAAAAAAAAAAATTGATGCTTAACATTTGTTTTAAACTTTATCATAGTCCACACTAAGCACAAAGTAGTTTATGCAAATCTAAATGGAATCATAGAATCATACAGTCATAGAATCATTAAGGTTGGAAAAGACCTCTAAGATCATCGAGTCCAACCATCAACCCAACACCACCATGTCCACTAAACCATGTCCCTAAGCGCCTCATCTACACGTCTTTTAAATACTTCCAGGGATGGTGACTCCACCACTTCCCTGGGCAGCCTGTTCCAATGTTTCACCACTCTTTCAGTAAAGAAATTTTTCCTCACGTCCAATCTAAACCTCCCCTGGTGCAACTTGAGGCCATTTCCTCTCGTCCTATCACTAGTATATGTTCTGGAGGAACAGAGTGGAAATGTAGAGACTGCATCAGTGACATAAGTGTTGAAGTAATGGCCCCTGTATACGCACACTCATTCTAAATTTCCAAACAGTACTGACTGGGACTCAGGACAGGACTGTCATTTTCAGTCACAGCTTTTTGCTCTGACATACACTTCTGTGATATTGCCAGAGAATAACAATGTATGCATTCATAAACACTCCCTTGCCCTTTGGTTCTTGAATTAGAAAGTTACTGTTCTTAAAAGAGGCTTTACATAGTTAGTTAATTATTTCTCTCTCATGTTACTAATTAGTAGATCCCAGATTTATTTTTTTTAAATAAAAATTACTAATGGTTTATATGCAGTTTATGATATCCTCAAAAAATCTTCTCTAAAGCTACAAGTACAATTTCTTAATATAAGATTTTTTTCTACCTTGTACCGGTGATTCTTGTGAATGCTATTCTGGAAGCAGTCCATACAGAGTACACAAGTTGGATCAACTGCACAGTCTCTGCAACAAAAATGGTAACTGGAAAACTCTAAAACAAACACATGGAATTTTCATGCACAACAGAAAACGCTGCTTTGAAAAAAAAAATTGAGACTAACAGATTCAAATTATAGAAACATTGGCTACTCTAAGTCACAGAAAGATGAAAGCCAATCTTGTTACGCTTGAACCATGTACTCGCGCCTGTTATATCAGATTCTACCAGAAACATGCTTAATTTCCACTTTCAAAAATTGTTGCTAATATATTTCTGTTTTTGCTAAGAATAAGCAGCTATTAAAAACCATGACGACTCTGAAGTAACCTTTGTTGTTTCCAACAACTGTAGCCAGTTTGCTAATGAAGCTTTTGCTACACTTTTGCTAGGTTATGTTTCTAACTTTTAAAACAGTTAGAAGTTAAAATCTAAAGAGAATTCCTTTACGAAATGAGCCAAAGAATATATACTTTGAAATTTAATTTCAACAGCTTCAGTCATGCACTCAAATACCTGAAAATCCAGAATTACACTCATGGGCAATCTAATTCCATTTTTTTTTCTATGCTCCACATACATACGCTTTTTTATATTGACTTTTTTCCCCTAAAACATGATCACTCTTTCTTTAAATGCTGTTTCATTCTATGCAAAATGTGAATGACAGGTGTTTAATGTCAACATATCAAGTTTTTTGTTTTACGCCATTGTTCAACATCTAGTCCAAGCCTCCTTTACAATACAACTAAAACAGTATGGTAATTCTGATTACAGAATGAATTTCCTTTCAAACCTTTAGATGATAAACATCATTACAATAATTTAATACTTCACTAACATTCATTTATTACCATAAATCTTCTGCAAGGTGATAATGCCAACATATCAAGTTTTTTGTTTTACGCCATTGTTCAACATCTAGTCCAAGCCTCCTTTACAATACAACTAAAACAGTATGGTAATTCTGATTACAGAATGAATTTCCTTTCAAACCTTTAGATGATAAACATCATTACAATAATTTAATACTTCACTAACATTCATTTATTACCATAAATCTTCTGCAAGGTGATTTGAAAGAAAGAAAAATTAAGTCAGAAATGCCTGCTAGATTTGAAAGCCCAGTTCAAGACATTTAGATTTTAATATTTCAGAGTATCTATTACTTTTAGCATTTTAGAAGCCTAAAGCAAACATCTATTTAGCTTCAGTTGCAGTAGTAAGTACAGTATTTTGTATAAATACTACCACATTTTTGCAAGACAGGAACTCAAAAAAATAAGAAAAAGAGACCACCTCCGAGAAATATAGTTTTGTCTTTTTGCCTGCTATCATACAAGAATTCTGCAGAGGTAGGAACAGAATTATTCCTGTTACAGCAGCACTACACTGCCTTGACCATCCTCTTCCTTCGTACAATCCAATGTTGCATTCACTATACACTTTCTAGCAAACATGTAAGGACTTCTTCAAAGACCATTCTCCTTTCATACGCAACACTAACTTATTCCTAGAAAAAGCTGAAGAGTATGTGATTGATTAAAACCTTATAGAGTAGTTCATAAAGTTTACAGAGAGCTTTCATTTTGACATTTCCTGAATTCTAAGGGCTGGATTTTTTAGCCATAATAATATTCTTCATCCTTAAAAATATTCTTCTGGTATTTCTGATGAGATTTTCTAGGCTTTTAAAATAAACTGAAAACTACAATAAACGATGACAGGAGGACCATATTAATACTAAAGAATTGCCAGCACAGTTGCAATCTTTACATCCACCACAAAGACCTCTGGCTTTTTAATATTAATATGTTATTATTCATACTATTCATATCAATTAATAAATATGTATTAATATGAATTAATTAAATTATATCAAATCAATGGGCTGCCATCTTTAATATACTCCAGGACAAGAAAGAAGGTGAAAAAATGACCATTGGTCACACAGCTATTGCTTAAGCAAAGGACTGATGATGCTCAGAACTACTGGATTCTGTTTCAGACTTTGAAAGGGCGAGTACTGTACAGTGCACAAATTTTTATGCTTGTTCTCCCTCAATTCAGGTACAGACCCCATACTCATACCCTATCATCCAAACTCTTCAACCAATGGCTTTCAGTACCTTTAGTATCCATTCCATTTCCTTCCCCATTTCTCTGCCAGAGCCTGCTTTTCATATGCAATTTTCCTCACTCTAAAGTGGTTTGAAATGTGAAGGAAATGCCATTGTCAGTTAAGCAAAGACCTACCGTGACACAAGCAATGACTAGTTAGCAGCATGACTAATTTTATTAAACCACTTTGCTGCATTATCTCACACGGGAACATTCACAATAACATACCTTCACTCTTACCTGCAAGAGTATGTTGTCTCCCCTCCTTTGAACACCTTCCCACAGAGCTGGGAGGTTCCACTCTGTTGTAGTTTCTCCAGGAATATATCTGGGTCTTCCCCAAACAAATAACATTCCAGGGGGTATAATATTGCTGCCTGGACCATTTCTTCTTGTTTCTCCAGCAAGGGGTCCATTTCAGCTGAGTAAATATTTGGCACATGTTTTGCCAAGCACTGTAAAAACGTAGCTTGGAAGTTGAATCTTTCATCACACCACTGCAAGAAAAGTAGACCCATGGATAAAGATAAATGAATAAACAAATATAAAGAAAATAGGATTAAGCACTTCTACTGTGAATCTAGAATTCTCTTCCACATCAGAAGTCAGTTCTGCAAGCAATAAAACCCAAGAAACCATGGTTTCCCAAGAATTTCTCTGCTATTTTCCTTTCAGTACCCACCACAGTAATCTCTGTTCCCTTGAGGTCTTCTACTAAAACACTGTGAGGCAAGAGTTGGCAAGTGCTATGTTACTGTAGAGCAACCCGCGCACTGATTAATTTTCAACTACATGCTTGCCAACAGGCCAGCCAATACACAAATCTTGATGTCTGTTCAGCTGCCAACAAATGGAAAGAGCGGCAGCAGCAGTGGGTTTCCCTGTCTTAGTTGGGAAATAAGTTTGGGATTCATTCCTTAGCCTGCTGATAGTCACAAAAAGTGCAGCAACTTAATAGTCTTTGAAATTGTTACCCTTCGGTAAAATCTTGTTGAAACTGGTCATCAGGGTTCAATAGTTACTGAGGGAGAAAGAAGCCCAATTGATTATATAAGCTTAATGTCCTTCAGAAGTCAGACTAAAATGTAATTTCATATTTATAAGACAATTAATAAAAGTACTTGTGTTTTGACTTGAGGTTCTTAGTTCTCTTAATTTAAGTCCCTAATTTTACTTGCAACTACTCTAGCTCTCTGAACAGTTCTCTCCAATTGTTCTATTTCTGTCCTTCAAGTCTGAATATTCTTTCTTTCACATTATTCCCATTATTTAGAAATATGTTTTGTTTTTCCCCATTGCAAATCAGATAACAAGTTTACCCATCAAGGCTCCTATACACAACCTCCTTTCATACACAACCTGGATTTATGCCCAAAAATTTATTTTTGCAAGAGAAAAACATATATATGTAACATCACAAATAGCTCTAAAGGGAATTTCCTCTAGGCCAGCAAGCAGAGAATGAGCAAAGCAACCAGCAAAGAGTTTGGATTGAGAGAAGGCTCAGAGAAGTAGACTATTCAACCTTTTTAAGGGATGAAAATGCACAACATCTTATGTGAAAGGTGAAAAAATCCTGATTTCTGACTTAAAATGAAACTTACATCAAATCGAATCAATGGATTGCCCCCCAAAATTGACAGAGATGAGGGATTAAATAATAGATCTAAGGCTACTGCTCCCTAGTTTACTACCTAGATTAGAACAGTTCTCTGAAAAAAGAAACTGATCTAGAACACTTGCAGCCCAAAGTGCTGCAATCCCAGTACTCCGAAAGCCAGATCTGCAAACATCATGTAGAAATTGCATATTTGTTTTCTGAAAAACTGTATGTCTACCTAATATAGACAAGTACAAAAAACTGTCTACATACAAAATCTAAACAGAAGAAATAGAAATGAGATACCATGTTGAAACAGCCTAGATTAACAATAACATCCATTACCCAAAACTAACCTGTTAAAGGACATTTGTAGTCACTCTAAATATTTGCTTTATGGCTTTAATAAGACACACTACGCTTCTAATATGTTTAGTTTTAGCCTGAGGCTTCTACTGGTACTTTGGCCATCAATCTTCCTTAGCATTACCCTTAGGTAGTCCTTTACTTCATTTATCATGGTGATCCATGAACTCAAAGTTATGGAAGAAAATGCATGGCAGACACTGATGGAAAAGAGAAGCCATGGATAATGTGGTCAAGCAGGAGAGTGAATTTGTCCTCAAATCATCCTTGAATATCCTCATTTTAGAAGTGCAGGTTGACCAGTCTAATCAGATCTCTTGAATCACAAAGCATTCAACCCATCCTTAAATATCTGAAAACACAGATTCATCCACTAAGTGAAGGGAACCACTTATTTAAATTCCAGTTCTAACAAAAATTCTAGATCAAGAACAGATTACTTGAGCAGTAAGCACCACTGTGATCACCATATCGGTCATAAAAGCTTTAGCATACACATGCATGTAATACATATGCATTCTGTATAGATATACTACATGCACTCAAATATATAGGTACATATTGATATTCACACATTCAGTGCTAAGAAACAAAAGGAAAAGGAAACAAATTAGCTGACTGTCTTTTTATTTTAATTAAATTGTTCAAATTTTTCAACTACCTAGCAACGATTTTTTTTATTAAAAGTTATGCTTACCTGGGGCATAAAAACACCAAATTGTAAAAAGCAACTGAAAATTAAATCCAAATTTATCAAATACTTGCATAACAACACTTAAAAAAGGAAAATATCACACTTAGCTGGGGTTCTCCGAAAGATATCAAATTGTAAAAGGTAACTGAAAACTGAACTCCTTGATCACGTGTCTATTTTTTATATGTCTGATTTAAGATGAGTGGAAATAAATCTATTCCTACCATAATTAAACTCCATAATTCATATTCCTCTTTAACCATGTTTCCTCCTGTAACTTGTTTTTAGTTTTTGTTTTAACTTACCTATACTGCACTATGGCTTTAGCAAGTTCCCCTCCCAATCTGGTTACTTTATTTGTTCAAATGGGGGTGTGGGGGATATGACCCCTTGGCATGCTCTCTTTCCAAAGCACAAGAGAATCCCAGTCTGTAGCTCTTATATCTTAATGTCGTGTTCCCAAGAGATGGTGTAAGTTTAGCTTCTGCGTTGTTGGAACAGAGCACATCATCACTTCAAGAAACACAAGGCTAAGTTTTCCTGAAAATCTGCCAGAAGGGTAGAATGGATTCTCACACAGTCTAACTCACAAGCATTTCAAGCATTCCCATGCAAAGCTTTTAATTCTATTTAAATGTTGTCCAAAAAAGGGAGGACAGGAAGTAGGGAACGAGAGAGAAGAAGGGAAGAGAGAGAACTCTCTCAAGCAGGCTGGCTGCCTTCTGGTAAACACGCTAAATTATATCCTCAACCTATACATCACCCAGAAAACATCCATTATATTCACAAGAGAAACAAGAATATTCTTTTTCTTATTTCTAAAAGCTGCACCAGGCTAAACTTCAGACCTATCCCATACCCTCTGTGTCTCCTAGAAGTAATTTATTCCTTGTATCAAAATCTGTTTAGTATACTATATTCAACTGTACAAAGTTACACATGAAACTATCAAAAATACAGAAGCTGCCAAATAAAGCACACCCCTAAGTTAAGACTGACTGTCTAATACTAGCTTGGTCCCCTTGTGCACACATATTGAAATTCAGGTTTTAATACTTTGATTAACGCTTTGAGTAGTCCCACCTTCCCTCTGCTCACTCACTCCATTACCTGAGCACGTACCCGTCAAGTGCTCAGTTGCTACAGATATAAAAACTATATAAATGAATAAATTGTTAGTTTTTCTTTATTGACCATATAATGACTGCTGAAGAGGAAATAAAATACTGTATCATCATCGATTAAGTTCTAACCATCCTATGCACAGGATGAGCTGGGAGTCTAGAAAAGCCTAAGATCTGTGCAAGACAGCTGCAAGCAGAGATGGGGCTTGCACTGCAGCTTTCTGCCCAGCACTGGTACAGGCTGCCCTGACAGGCTGTGGAGTCACCATCCTTGGACGTACCCAAAAGCCAACAGGACATGGTCCTGGGCAACCTGTTCTAGGTGACCCTGCTTGAGCAGGGAGTTTGGACAGGATGATCTCTAGAGGTCCCTTCCAGCCTCAACCATTCTGTGATTCAAATGCCTTCACCAGGAGAAATCTTATTTCTTTCTCAATTTCTATTAATCTTCCAATTTCTGCTACAAGTAAGCTCTACAGAAGTCATTTTCCAAATTTGATTCCACTCAAAAATGAATTTGAAACAGTGTACTGAAAGAGGCAGAGGTCATGAGATAGCACAATTAAGATAAAAACATAATCATGTAACTAAAATACTACTATTGATCAGCTCTCCACAGCCCCCTGGCACTCACACCCTACTCACCGGGGCCCACAGGTTGTAACTAACAGAGGAAAGCCCAGAGGAAACAGGCCTGAATACACTCCACTCCAACTGACACTATTCCACTGGAAAATATTTTCAGGCTGCAAACTGAAAAATACTGAATTTAGAAAAAAAAAAAATCACCTCCACATACACTTGGAGTAATTAAGGCTTCATCTCAAATTTGAGTTCTGGAATTTCTCAGCTTTTAAATATCTGGATTAGCAACCTTAGTAAAGTTCTTTTGATGGGCTTTTTGGTCATTGTCTCATTTTTATTAAAAGTTACCTGAAGAAACAGACATGCCATCATATTGACCATGCAGACACACGCAAGGCCCACAAATAAAACCGCCACAAACGACGACCAGAACGAGCTAAGGGAGTCATCATGGCAACAGCACACCACCACCACCTTTCCTGCGGAGGGAGCAACATACACACCATGTCAGTGGGCATTCCCAGGTATTGCAAACAGCAGGCAAAGGTGATACTCGGGAACCCGACACTAGTGAAGAATGTGTGTCAAAGACATGCATTGTCTCCTATCTCTTCTTTTATACTTTATATTTCTAACCTTCTCCAGGTTAGAGCCCATCTCTTTTCCTCCTTTAATCACGCATTTCTGTCACATTTTCCTTTTTTAACATGACAATAATTCTTAAATTGCATGAAAAAGGGAGATGAAGGGAACCAGGAGGAGTTGCAAACCTATGTTTCTCAAGTGTAAGGAGTTTTGTCAAAAGAGCAGAGACAGCATCCATTTTGTCCAAGACATATGGTTTGTTCTGTATAACAAAAGCAGTAATCTGTAATCTTTAATGGCTTTTCAGAAGAATATGACTACAGAAGTGGTACCTCACAATACCACCTGAGAAAGAATCATTAGGAGATAACCTCTTATCTTGTATGGAAACACGTCCTCCTCTGTGGGAACAAACTACTAATATTTCTTCCCATGTGTAAGCATACAGAGATCTTTCCAAAAGTCGATGCCAACCAAACACGCCCTTTTCTCCTACATCTAAAAGGACAGTTTGTAGGCTTTTTCCAATCCCTTTAAAGCAGCACCACGTTAGAAAAGGTCAGAGGATAAAGAATTATATTTGCCTACAAATACTGCTATAAAAAGAGCAAAATATCTGTCATTGGTCTATCCAATATATCCATATCCAATTTTGTCATTCACAAATGCATCCATTTGTGAATACTGCAAATAATAGGAATGAGAGCTAAGTAAGTATACAAGGAAAAAGAAAGTTAACAAACTCTCTCAATTCACTTTTCACCTATAGATCAAGCATCAAATGAGATTTCTCACCACTATGACAGAATTTCTTTATCATTGCAACAGGTTTATTATGTACATTAATTCAGTAGCCATTACATCCATGACAGTTTTTGATTTACATTCTAAGCACAGTTCTGTTTGAATTCTAAAGTCTTTTCAAACTAACAGTTTGCACTAGGTAATACTATAAAAAGCAGCTCTACTTTAACTGCACTGATTGACACATTAATCTTTTAGTGCAAAATTGACTGCATAGATTTTGAGACTATTTTTAGAAATATACATTAATGTAATCAGTGAAAAGAAGGAATATTAATATTTATAAACATTAAATAAAAAATTATGATGGAATAGACATTGCCAGTAGCACAAACTAAAACCCGTACCTGGTCCAATAGTTTGTGCATGACATAAATCGGTCAAGCATGAGATGGCAATACCAGCTGCCCATCAAGACAGCTGGTAGAAGCAGAATTTTAAAAGTAAATATATAAATTGCTGGGGACATACTGATTTCAAGCAGGTGCCATTCAACATAAATACCAAATGCAAAAGGCTGCTTTACTTTAATGCATATAACAGTTGTTACTAGTTAAACAGAGATTAGCGGGACAACAGATCACAGAAAAATTTTATTCTGATATTGTCTATCCAATTGAGCAACCATAAAAGACATTTTAAAAGGATAAACACACAGAAGTTCTTTGATAAGCATGCAGAATACTTAAAATTTCTTTAGAAAGCAAACTTCAAAAGATTATTGAACTAACATTTTCATTTAAGGTTCTGCTTTTAAATATTTAGTTCAACTTTTCCTTCTGTTTATTTTGGTTTAAAATTATCAGTTTTCTAATGCACTGAAAATAAGATCCAACTGCAGTACAGAACACCTAGACATTATTTTTTAGTAAAAATAACAAGGAGAGAAGGCAATCTATTTCAACCTCAAATATATATATTCCCCAAAGAGGAGGCTTCAAAAATAAGCACTAGAAATTAATTAGCATATTTGTTCTTCCCTGCCTCAAATCAAACTGAATTTTTTTAGGAGCATATATTCTATTATCTCAGGAGGGGCACAGTTCAGGGAGTTAAAATGGAAGCTTACTCTAGTTTTTGGTCACATAAGCATTACGTAGCTGTTCATGATGTGTTTCACATTCTCCAACAAAGTATAGCCAATGTTTTAGTAGAGAATCTAAGCTTAAAAAAAAATGACTGTTTAGAACCAGTTACAAAAGATCTGTTTTCTGACACGTCATTCACATGGCTCCTTTATACAACATAACAGGGAACCAGCCACGTACCAAACTTTGGTCTGCTCTGGATATCAGTAATTACACTGAAAGAAGCAGGTTTGGTTTCAAAAGTTATTTTCTATTGGCACAACATGGGTAACATTCAAGACTGTCTAACATTGTCCTAACAAAACAACAACTCTGACCTGAAGACATAAAAGAACTGTTTGATCTCTACGTTCATTTAAACTTTGGCCCCTAAGCCAAAGCAGGGTGCCAATTAACGTTAAAAGATGCTTTAATGATGCAGGTGTTTGCCCACTGGGAATGAGACTCATAACAACAGCGTAAACTACTAAAGCTTTGTCTACAGTAGAATCTACCTTGATTCCAGTAGCCTCCAACGACTACCAGTTTAGCTGAACCAGAGCAAATCAGTGACAACCAGAGAAGCAAAAATAACCACCAGCACCATCAGTTACTGTTTTGGCTGCTGGACAGCTAAAACCAATGTAGTCTTCAGGGTAAACAAGGCATAGACCCAGGCTGTTCAACCTCTTTGAAACTGCAGGTCAGGTGCCAGTTTTAAGTCACACTCATCTCCAAAGTCACAAGAGTGCAGCTTCAGTTCACAGGGTAAGTGCTTGAATGCAAACAGGTGACCAAGGAGGCACCTGAAGTGAAATCATGGCCTGTAGTTCTCTCTCTGCCATGCTGTAGATATCTCTACCGTACCACCTACCAACTGCACACTCTAGATATGCTACAAAATTAGCAGGATGCTACTAAGTAGGTTCAACAGGCAAAACAAAGTAGCCAGAAATTCTAGAATTCCCAAGTCTTTGAGGCATGTAATCTAAACACCTTTCATGTTCCAATCTTTTTGGTCAAACCTGTGTTAGGTAGATAGCAATGTACAATTAACACGGCAGCACTAGGGGAAATCGGAACTCAGTATAAGGCATTAAAGCAAAACAATATACAAAATACATATCTTGCAAAAAAAAAGTCATTCTCCCTAGAAAAATAGCAAGATCATCACCTTTGCAGAGTTATTTGTAGTATTCTGTGAGACTTTAAAATAGAACTTTTTCTTTAAGTTCTGACTATTCATTTGACAGATCCTTTTTATTTCGTTTCTAGAGAAACAAAGGAAAGGCCTTGATTCTTTCCTTGTTTGATCCTTAACATCCATGCTGTGACCCTTGAGGAAACAGAGTCTCTATCAAATTTCTTAGCACCAGACTGCACTTCAAAAATTGCAGCCTACAGTGGTTATTTATAAAATAGTAATTCATTAATTTGGTATAGTTATGTTTGAGAGGAAAAAAAAAAAAACCACCCAAAAAAATGACATCTGTTTATACTAGGTTTTTGTATTAATGCCTGTGTACTCAAACTTGTCTTGCACCCACCCAATTTTCCAATTATCATGAATTTTAAGATCCATTGTATATGTAGTCTAATTCTGCAGTGAATGCATGTGTAATAAAATTCAGGTGAATCTATCTGTATCTAGCACTAACTCAGCATCTCCCAAATGCTTTCCCTTATACACCAAAAACAACCTGCTTATCCCTAGCTTCTCTACTGCTTTGGGATCTTGAAGACGCTTAAACAGTTGCATGCTACCAGGAACATCCACTTGCAAGCTACATTCTCCTGGAGCCACATACCTCTTGCAGCACTGTAACAGTATTACAGCGGAATTACAGCAACCATAATTTGTGCATTTTATGTGGACTTGAGCAAAGATGACAGATACCTTCACAATCGCAGTTTGCTCCTGCACTAACAAAAGCCGCAAAAATTATGAAGAAGTATGAGTAAACACCAAAGCAGACAAGGAAGGAAAAACCACAGCATTGCTCAATGCCATAACAAAATGAAAGCACTTCAATAGAGCGCTAAATGTATAAGGACGCAAGCACGACCTTGGCGATGCTCCAGTTACCTGTTGCAACTTCATGGACTCCACTTCTTAGACACTGATACAAGTGTACAATATACACTGTTCTGCTAATACACTGCACTGTTCTAAAAACAGTGGCTTTGACTATATGCAATTCAGGGCTTATTTACACAAAAGGATATGCTGGTTTACCTAAAGATGAACTTTTAAACTAATTTGGCTTAACATAAACTGAAGTAAAATTACATGGACATGTCTTCTGGTCTAAGCAGGTTAATTCAATTTAGGGAGAGGTTAGATGTAAAACTGGAAGAAGTCACTGCAACTCCAAAATAAGGTGCCTGACTGAGATTTCATTAATCTCAAGAAATAACCTGCATATGAATATCCCCTCCATGTTACTACTTGATTACAACACAGCTACAAAAGTAAGGCTCCTCATATGCATTTTCTCAACTATACAATAGCATTGAACACCACAAAACAAGATCTGAAATACTTTAGAATGCACAAGCACCTGTATTATGTTTTGCTTTCTGAGATTAAAATTCAAAATCAAGTTATTTTCCTGCCTTTAAAGGAAATATCCTAATAATAAAGCTTTCCTCTTCTTGTACACCACTACCCCACTTACATCTACACTTTTGTATATGAGTATTGACTGATGACAGAAGATGGGACTTCTGAAAAAAAAAATCCCTTTTCTTCACAAATATTACTGAGAAGGTACACATATGTCAAAATTTGAAGATTTAGTATAAATTAAAGTCTTTGAAATACTTTAATATCTAAACCCTGCTCATATATTCCAGGTAGCAGCCACCAAAGCAGGCAGGAGTCAAACTGGAATTTGTTTAAAATACAGATGGACAAACAACCAAGGGCTGGATCCAGCCTGCAAAGCAGGCTTTTATTAGGCCACCAGCAATGCCTGCTAGCAAACTACTAGACAAGCGCAGTCCAGCCCATCAGTCAGCCAAGCAAAATGCGGATGCTGTTGGGAAAGAAAAGAAAGTAAACTTAAGTTTGGTAGACAGGGTTTACTACTAGGTCAGTGCCAGTGCAGCCCAAATTCAGCCCTCTCTCTTCCAGGGCAGCTCAGCTCAGGAAGCAATACAGCCACTATAGAGAAGTAGAGGGCAGAGACAGGACCTGACTTCGACTAATGCAGCCGAACGCCAACTCAGGTATTTCCAACTACAGTCATCCAACCCGAAGAGTTGGAGTTAAGTGCACAGAAGAAACCACCGAGTTGGGCTGGGTGCAGAAGAGTTTATTACCTGAGTCATCACCATCCATTCCAGAATCAGGCTGGCTCCTGCAGAATCATTCAGGTAATCCTGCACCATGCACCCAGCGCTCTGGGAAGGTTTGCTAGTCATGCAGCCAGATGTGGTGCTGCACTGCAACCAACGGCACCCAAAGCCAGAGACGAAAAAGGAGAGCAAGAGTCAGTCTGACTGGGCTGACACTGAGACAGATTTGACAAGTTCAGTAAGGCCGAAGCTCACTCCATTCAGTCAGTTGTTTCTGCTCCACACTCCCTCAACTTCCTGATTCTAGCACCACAGTGAAAGGATGTTCAGACCAGCTGTGCACAGTGAAAACACAAGTCAGTCAGGATACGTTAGTTCCACCTAACTAGTATCATCTTTAGTACAGCAGTATATTGGGTGTACTGCTTCCAGATTACAGCCATCTCTGGCATCAGTACAGCCAGGTTTGCAATCTAACTTCATGAACACTGTCAGACCCAACCGAAGTCCATATCCCTAGGTCCCCTTCTCCCTTAATATAATACCCTCACCCCATACTCCCTGTCAAAATTCCTGCAGTTTGCTTGGATATGTAGCAGACAACACAGCCTGGGTGGCTACTGACCTCTCTTGGAAAAACGGTAATTCTGGCACAGAGACTCTCAATTGGCTGAAACCACATAAAAATTAAGAGAGCTTAGTGGACCAGCATCAACTTTGAGCAGCTGAGGATCTCTTCAACATCTTTCCCTGTGTTTTTCACAATACCGCTATTATCAGTTTTATGCATTGCCTGGGCTAACTCAGTCTCTTACGTCCCCGAATAATGAAAGGTTGATTGCATTGCTTTGCTGCTGATTGCAGCTATCGCCCTCAGTACCGCTCTGACTCTATACATGGCTCTCAAGCTTAAGAAGTTGCCTGACTCAGGTTGCATTTTTTGACACTATAATGCAATCAAATTACATTTTTACTAGTTTAAAATCAAATTGTTTCTAATATAAAAAACATCCTCACATAGGTCTGTTATGGCCCCAGAAACATACTTCACTTTAGAAATGGGTCTGTAGTCACAGACTGCATCCATATGATTTGCAGAAACCCTTACAATTCTGAGAGGAAAGGTACAATGAATAATGGTTGTTGGGGCTTAGCACTACCACCTGCAAAAGAAGTTCTATGAGTAAACATCTCCCTACTTATATTTTCCTAATTTTATTAATGGTGTGTAGCATCACGTAAAAAGTAGCCGTTCTACAGGCCTGCCAGTACCCAACTTTTAAGCATAGAGTCAAGAGTTTCAAAACCATACTAGGTTATTACAGGAGAACGTAACATAAAATGTAAGGTTTCTGATACACATTCAGACTTCCTTTCTTAAATTGACAGACTTTGGGTTTTAAACTCCTCTAACAAAGTGTTTGCAACATAGTAATAATTTCATAAGGTTTGAAGGAAAGCACAGAAGGCCCTTACCTACTACCACTAGACAGATTCAACACCAAGTTGTGTTCAGTAAGGGAATATTAAATCCAAAGTGATTAAAGTAATTCGCAGAAAAAAAAAGGATAATTCTGTTCAGCAAATAAACAGCTGTCTCCATTTACATCCTTGCTAAACTTCACTATTTGTTGCTTCATTCACACTCTGCAGAACAATAATCTGTTACTCAGCCTTTTTTGTTCCACAGTAAAGTCACCTTTAATTAAGAAAGGTAAAGTCAGGAAAAGGATAAAAGATGCATGTATACGCTACAACGTTTTAAGGACACAGGACAGTCTTTGAAGCTTTCTAAAGTTTGATCTCGTTTAATTATGTAGAGGTCAAATGAAGACACAGAACAGGGGGTGGGAGATGCTGC
>NW_008795128.1:7433293-7436210 GCF_000699145.1 Aptenodytes forsteri
TGAAGGCCGGGAGGCGCGGCGAGGCGAAGCGAGCGCGGTCGCCTTTGCCCGGCCGGCCCGCTCAGGAGCGCTGTCAGGGGCTTGGGAGGCCCGGACCCGTCCGGCAGCGCCTCCTGCCTCCCACGGGAGGCCGAAGCAAAGCGCTTCCCCAGGAGCTGTCAGGACGATCGGCAAGCAAGACTTGGATTGATCCTGCCTGCAGAGTTACATGGATGAAGTTCCTCTGCGGGTGCTTAAACTGCACGGTGTGGGTGTTCGCTTAGGGCCCTGCATTAATAGCAAGATAATAGCTTAAGTAATTTTCACATACACTGATGCAGGTTCATGCTACTTCAGCAGACATGGCATATGTCTCCCATTTGGGCTAAGCGAAGGCAAAATTTTATGGACTTCATACAAGCGTAGAAGGCAGCAGTAGCTTTAGGCACATGCCTGCCTCCAAGGTCAAAATTTTTCCTCCACACCTCCTTGCTACAGCATACTATAACTGTTCTGGGTACTCTGCGTTTGCTACTCTGGCAGAAGATCAGGGCATTTAGGAACCTGGCTGGTATGTGACAGACCTGGCCTAAGTGCTGCTGGAAGTTTTCCAGATTGTTGCAAACCAGTCCAGTTGCGCAATTCCCTGTGTTTGTACCTTTCTAGGGCTGGGGAAATAGGCCAATAGCCATAGCTTTGGACCTTGCAGGCATACATACTAACCACCTATTGAATGTCTGATATCTCTGTTTTGAAGAAGACTGTCTCCTTCCATTGTAGTCTTACTGCTTCAAGCCTCCAAGCAAGTTTTCCATGTTCCTCAGCTATCGGTATGGATGGGATAAAGTTTGCAGGTGACCTTTTCAGGTATATTCAATAGATTTTTCTCACTGTACCTGGCCACAGGTACTCTCAAAGTTCTTATGTCTTCAGAACATCTGACTGTAGCCCTTCTGTAGTAGCTACCACTCATCCTCATTTTAAGAAGTCACTGCAGACTTATTTACCTTATTGAAATCTGTTACTTAAAATTACGGTGTAGATACTGTCACTGAGACAGGTTTAGGCATGAGGCGTAAAAAAAGACAAAGTGAATTTTGCCATTGAGCCACTTAACAATCAATTCAAAGCTTCATCTAGTTTTGTCTGTACGTGTCACAGATCTGCACTCAGTCCTTTTTGACAGCATGGCTGACCACTAACCAGCAGTGTTGTTTGCACAACAGCCAAGTTTAGACGGTGATTACTGGAGTCCTCCTCATGTTTTAGCATCAACAGTAGCGATTGTACAATGCAGCCTCCGATGTAGCCGAGCAAGAGAAGCAAGGCTGTGATTCCAAGACAGCAACAAATGCGCTCAAGCAGCTGGAGGGCTCCCCCTCTGCTGTGAGACAAGCGTCTTGCGTGGCCGTATCTTCTAGTTGAACTATTGGTATGGTTTCGCTTTACTGTAGGACTTTTGGAAGAAATTATGCTAATGTAAACCAGCTGCTTGAATTGAACCAGAGTATAGACTTACTAAACAAAACAATACAAAAAAGAAAGATTTGGAACCCACATGTGCTGGGAGACAGCAAAATAAGTGGCAGCGAACCTCTGAAAAAACAAGTTGGCACCAGTACCCAGGCAGAAATGGGACAGAACACCAAGATCTCTGTGGATACTGAAGTAACAGAGGAAATAGGAAGAACGAAACAGGAATTCAGATAAATTTTAATAGAGACAAAATGCTGAAGCTTGGCAGTCCTGCTAGAGCTAAAATAAAATGGTAGAGCTCCAGGAAGAAATTGAGCAAACCCTGGTTTTCAAGATTAGTCCCCAAGATTACCGGGATCCCTGATTGCTAACTCTTGATTTAAAAGCAGCTGTTTGGGGTGTTCTTCAGGGGGAAGTACGAAGCAGACAAGCAAGATAAAGGCAGTTGAAAAAACCAAAGCAAACATACATGAAGTCCCACAAAAGAGCTGCTAAATTATCAAGAACGTCTGAAAAAGGGAGTAATATATTAATAAAGTGTAGCTGATCTGAAGTGTTCTTCTTGATCAATGCTAAAAATTAAATCCTTTGTCCTATGACAAATTTTATGAGAAAAGATAATGAAAATCAAGCAGTATTGAATTAGAAACTTCTAACTACCTGAAAAGTTGAGAACACTACATTAAATACCAAAGAAAACAGCGATGTAAAGTGACAGAAGCTTTGTCAGCTGAACTCATGCTTACAATGGTAAGAAAAAAACCTCAACAGTTAATGTGGGCAGCAGTTAGGAAAACAGAGAGTTGATAGCAAAGAATAACTTACCAATTATGAAACTGTACAGTTGCTATGGTAAGGTTTTAAACCTTAAATGGTATATATGCACCTTATACATATACATATTATTACATGTATATTATATTTTGTGTGTATATATGTATATTTACATATACATATATGTAAAAATATACATATATATGTGCATATATTTGTACATACATGTATTTTTTTTTCATATAGACCTTAAATGGTGTATATGAACAAAAAATATGTTCAAAAGACCATAAAAAGACTTTTTAAGTATGTCAGGAGCAAAAAAAGTCAATTGCCTAGATTTATGAGTGGGTAGAATTATAAATACGGTCGGGGGGGGAAAAGAGTGAGTATTTATATGCTGTACTTGGAAGAAAGCAGGGTGAGACACTGATCTCTTCGTACGTCTGTTTTTTGTCCCCGACCGTTCTTGACCGAAGAAATGGCCCGAGGCCTCCTTAGGGCACAAGCTTCCCCCCAGATCACGAAAATGGCTTAAGGACTAACGCAGACCGCGCATTTCAGGTAACGTTTCGGCCTCTTTTGGTTTAGCCAGGGCGTTCCCAGGCCCCCCTGCAGCCACGGGGGGCGCGGGCACGCTCGGAACCCGGGACACGGGGGCGGCCTAGAGCCGCTGGCGGCTGCCCGG
>NW_008795128.1:7436673-7482982 GCF_000699145.1 Aptenodytes forsteri
GGTCGCCGTGCGGGCCCACCGGGCTGGGTGGAGAGGAGGGGCACAGCGCTGCCGCCGGCGGGGGGCGAGCGAGGGGCTCCCGGCTGCGGTGCTCCCGCACTCGGTGGGAAGCTGTGGCACCTTCTCCCGGTAAATGTCCCCCTTTACTGTCCCGGAGGCTTGCAATCAAGCCTAAGTTACAGGTGTTTGGCCAGTTCGCTAGACTACCCAAAAGATAACGTGTGCGTGGTAGAAGCGGGTAATTAAAACTCACCTAATTATTACACTATCCTATATATTGCATCAGTACCTGATACGGTATTATCTAATATCCCAGTGAGAAATGCAGGCTCTGCCTGTCCCTTTCCCCTTCCAAAACACAGAAAAGTTGTGTGGCTGAGTATATAGGTACACAGATTTTTAGCAATAGACGGTACTGGGCCAGCATAAGAGTGATGAATGTTAGGTTAAATATACACAGCTTTGTTTCCAGGTTGAATGTAAAATCTAAATTAACCTGGCATAGTCTTGGAAGTAAACTGTCATGTCTGGGTGCTTCTGTGGCCTCTTTTCTGACTCTTCCCCCCCAGAGCATTCCTGAAGCACTTAGTGTATAACTAACCGCAAGCTGTTTACATATTTGCAGGTAATCGACGGCTGAGATGTCACAGGGGTGTGCAGTTCCTTTCTAACAAATGTGCTGCTTTCACTATTTTGCTTTTATTCTCAAACTCAAGGACACTTTGCCTAAATGTATTAGCTGCAGGCAGTGCTCTTAGTGCACAAGCTGGTGTATTATTAGTCCTTTTGTTCTCTCCAATTGCTGTGTATTTGCAACGTCAGTTTTTCCAGTAATTTTTCCTTAAGTGACTTAAGGCTTATCTTCACTGCAGAACAGATTTCAGGATGAGAGATATGCTTGAATTAATGTAGATAAAGCCCCTGTCTTGAGTTGCTATCTTGAAGAGAGTCAACTACAGCAGCATATAGCAGCTGCAGAGCTACGCTGACAATCAGCATGCACAGCTCCATACTTCTCTTGCCATGTTCTCTCTGGCTGTGTTACTTCCAAGTGGAGTTCTCCCAAGGATAGGTCACGGCACAGCTAATTTGAGACTTGGCTTTACTTTCAAGTGGTTATGTTCTCTTTCAGATGTGCCCTTTAACAGCTGCTTTATCATTGACCTAACTTGGAAATTAATCAAGTACTAAATCCAGCATTGTGCCTGATGATGTTGTGGGAAACAGGCTTCAGGCTCCCTGGTGACTCCATAGGTCTAGCCTAGGTCACTGGATAGAGCTCAAGATGATCGGTTCCGCCCCCAGCAGTTCCTGCCGTGTTTTTCCTCCCATCCACAGGACTGTCTTTTCTTAAATTGAACTAAATTGCAATCTTTGTACTATAATCTTGTATTAATGGCTCTTTCACCTTTCTTATAGCAGAACTTCCTTTCTTACCTAGTGCCTAATAGGCCCTCTAGTTCAATATTTGACATGCTTACAGCTGATTTTTCTCCTGTTTCTGTCAGCTGGATGCATTTTGCTGTTGCTGTAAGCCTTGTAATTCTCCCTTGTTAATGCCTGCCTTTCCTGAGCCACATCTTCTCTAGATAAGGAATGTGGATGGTGATTTCTCCTCACCCCTAAGTCTCTTCCAACCCATTTTGATGAAAGTTACTGCCTATGATGCAATGAGAGAGGCCAAGTTTCCACATCAGTCAGAGGGAGGGGAAAGAGAGAAGAAATGCAGCAAGTAGACTTTTACCAAATTTTGGGAAATTAAATAAGAGCAATTGCAAGCTTTTCCCCTTGGCCACTGACTTCCCTTTTATTGGGACAACTTTTGAAGTTAATTAAAAAAAAAAAAAGGGAGAAACTCCACTCCCAAGATCTTCATATTTCATGGCTTTTAGTGATGACAGAAACTTAGTCTCAGCTCTCCGAAGTTCTGGGACGCTGTAACTCTTAGAACTTACAAGAAAAGCCTTTTGTAAATCTTAAACTCGTATCATAGTAGGGGGAAAAAAGTGGGAAGATCTTTGTGGAAAATCAGGCTTTCCAACCACTGTCTGCTAAAAGGTTGGATATTTACATTCTCCGTAGTTATCGGTAGAACAGGAGTAAGGTTTCTTGTAAGACTTTTGGCTCAAGAATCTGGAGACAGCAACAACAGAAGTTTTTTATTTTCTCTGATTGCTGAGATAGATGAATTGCAAATCCACAGGCTGAGGAGAAGCAAAATAAGATGTTGTATCCTTGTCAATGATTAAATCAGGTTTGATGTATCGAGGTAGTTTTACTGTGTTCTTTGATTCACCCTAGCTTGAATGTATCAATAAAAATGAAGTTAAGGTTATGTCTAAAAGTGTTTACCTTTTTTAGTGTCCAATTCTGATCTAGGCAAAAGTTCCAAATGGGGAATTTTCCTAAGCAGAATTAAAAAACTGTATTCAGGCAATGTTTTCTACATATTCAAATGACTGAATAAGTAGAAGCTAAGGCATTTTGTCTCCAAGGTATTTTATGTGGATTTTTCAAAAAGGGAAAAGCTTTACAAGAGCCAGGTTTATTAAATTGAATGTAAAAGTTAATGTTTTTCTTTCTCAGGTAGTGATATCGTCAGATGGCCATGAGCATGTGCTCGCTGTTTTTTGAGCGTCAAATACCATTTGTCTAAACTGAGGAGGATAATTTACTAATTGATTGACTGAAGTGGAATGGAAAGTGGAATTGAAAGCATTCACCCAAGATTTATTTTGGACAGACCTGAAAAGCCACAATATTAAAAAAAAAAAAAAATCTTTCTTTTCTTATTCTCTCCATCCCACCCTGTATGGCTCTTCTGATGTGAGGGCTTTGACTGTTTGGTTCAGAAATGAACAGCATCTTTTACAGTTATGTACAAGTTGTATCATCATTTCTTGGGCAATCTTTGCCTTCATGAAGGCACATGGAATGGGATCTAAACACACTCATTAGCTCCATTAAAATGCATGGGTAGAATGTTAGAAATCCTTCCATCCAGCTACTGGAAACATCACACCAGGTACAAAATTAGTTATCAGTATGCCTCAAATCCTAGGTAACTTTAACCTATTCTTGCTTTGCAGAACTACTTAGCATTCTCTCTTGCAGCAAGATCACTGTGTTGCATCAAAAGCTCACAGAATTTGAAAGTCAACAGGCCACTTAGAGCCATCAAAACTTACTGTAGATAGCTAAGTATTTCCCCATATTATTGTACGTCCTTAGAGTTAAGGAAATTTTTGTGATGTAAATATGATTTTAGGGGTTAGAGGTGCAATATCATATGTTTGCTTTGCTTTTGTTCTCCCCTAGCCATCCACTTCTGTTTCTCCCTGTATCCCTTATACTGATATGAATCACTATGACTGCTCTTATGTTGCATTTTTATGTGCTTGGCTTTGCAGAACAACCTGGGCAGCAATAACCCTCTGCTTGGGACAGTGTTTCATTTTTCTCTTTTGCAGGTGTCAGATATTCATATCAGTAGATTTCGGGATCCCAAACGATCTCCTGACTTCGAAAAATTCTGTTCTGAAACAATTGATATAATTCAGCCAGCACTTGTTCTAGCAACAGGTAAGCAATTCAAAAGTGTGAATTTCGTGTTGAATGTGCTGTCAAAGGAAGAACAAATAAGCAAAATTCTAGGATCTCAAGAGAGAACTTTAAAGCCTTAAGGTATCTTAAGCAATGGAATTGCAGCTGAAGATAGACTGCTAGAAGCAGATGAGAATAACTTCTCAACTCAAGAGAATTAGTTTTTATTCTGTCTTGATTCTGACGGTGAGTTTAGCGTGTTATACGTAACAAAGACATAATTATGCAATATAGCTATTGTTTTCCCAATATTTTTTGCTACACCTTAGTCCTTGCTAGCAGCTACCTTCCTTCTTGTCCTCCTGGTAGTGATTCTACATCATTCTTCATGTTTGGAATTACAGAAGTGAGCAGTGTCTCTGATTAGTCATTAAGAGCCAGTTCCTCTCTCAGAACAATCCCTGCTCGTTTGTATGAAATTCACCTGTGAACTAATGTATAGTATAATCGCATTTGTTGCTGTCTTGGAATCACAGCCTTGCTTCTCTTGTTCAAGTACATCGGAGGCTGGATTTCATTGCTGATTTCTATTTGTGCATATCATACCAAGACAGGTGAAACAAGCCTTGCCATTTCATTTGATAGCTTGCTATTGCTATTGAAATGGATGAAGTTTTGGCAAGCAAATCAAAAAGACTTTGAGCCATTACTATACTATGCAAGGCTTTAGAATCTTAATGCTAGACCTGGACTTTTGCTTCTACAGAGTTACTTATCTGCTGCTTGCTTTTTAAGTTAAGGGTTCAGAAATAGCATACATCTTTTAACTAGCAATGCAGGGAGGCATTACTATATGAACAGAAATGTGAATGGTTCGAACTTTAATTGGAGCTTGAGGGGATACAGAAGGTGTGAAGTTAAACAAAGCTTCTATGACTAGAATCTTTGTGTATAATGAATGCATAACAATTTTCTTTACTTTGGCATGGCATTAGTAAAAGTGCTGCAGTGACGTGGTTGATAGATGTTTGAACAGGCTGCCGCATCTGCATTAGAAGGCATTTGCCCTTATAGTAACCTCTTGGACCAGATGACAGGAACGTCCAGATTGCACACAGGAGGCCTGCAGCCACTTACACTAGGAGGCTTGGATTGCGTGCTTGCCTAGTTACAGTATTTGTGTAAGCTGTGTAGGCCTCTAGTTATATCTCACCTTTGTACTCTTTCAGGTGACCTGACAGATGCTAAGACGAGAGACAAACTGGGATCTGAGCAGGTAGAAGTAGAATGGAAAACTTACCAGTCAATCCTGAAGAGATCAAGGGTCATGGAAAAAACCAAGTGGATAGACATCAAGGGGAATCATGGTAAGAAGGAAATGAAACATCTCTTTCTTTCCTGTGATTACAGAGCTGATTTAGGCAAGTTAGAATATAGAGGTAAAGTGTTAGTACTTACTGGCATGTTAGTGGTGGTTATGAGTCAGTAGAAGGGCTTGCCATCCACGCCTGCTCTACTGAGGGCACACTTTGTTTACAGGCACTTACTGGAGTTTTAGTACCAGGGAAGTAAGAGTTTTCATTTATTGCTTTTGCCTGGCAAGTGGTAGAATATAGCTTCAGATGTTAGTTTCCAGGTCATTAGTTTATATACCCGATCTTTTAATGAAAGGGCAAACTGTAACCTTACCCTACTGAAGAAATGGTTTCAATTTACTTTTCATAGATTTTCCCCCCACAGGTTTAAGTTAAAAAGTATCATGTGTTCAGCAATTAAAGGAAATTTGGTTTCTTTTGAATAGAAAGAACTCATGGAAGTTTGTACCCATCGTAGCTGTTGCTACATTCTCAGCATTCAAACACAAGCTTTTGTACTCATCGTAGCTGTTGCTACATTCTCAGCATTCAAACACAAGCTTTTGTACTCATCGTAGCTGTTGCTACATTCTCAGCATTCAAACACAAGCTTTTGTACTCATCGTAGCTGTTGCTACATTCTCAGCATTCAAACACAAGCTTTTGTACTCATCGTAGCTGTTGCTACATTCTCAGCATTCAAACACAAGCTAACAACCTTGTAGGCTGTATAAGCCAGCCGTTACAGGAAGGGCAAAACTAGAAAGCCTAGCACTGGGAAAAAAAAGTGCATGCTTTGTCATATACAGCCCATATATGACATTTTACTCCGATTTCCCTATCAGGCTTCTGTTACCAGACTGAAGGGAGAGGTGGATCCTAATTGCAGTACAAGCCTCCCCGAGCTGCTGTCTGTTTTACACATGCTATTCTTTGATGCTATTGCTACTTTATTTTCCTTGGATGAGTTAGGTCTTACTTATCGAGAATGCACCCAATCCAAAAAGCTTCTGAAAAGCTTTATGGTCAAACTGGAGACACATGGTTAGCTTTTAGCCACTAAATGACAATTCACATTCCCACAACAACTTTATCTTTGAATTGAAACTTAAATGAGAAAACTATTCCCACTTTTAGGTCAGCTGCATCAAGTATATAATGTCTTCTCTGCACGGTTAGACAGTCTGCTTGTCAATTATATATTTTTAAAAAAGTAGCTCTTCAGTGCCTGCTGAGACAGCTTTATCTCAACATTAGGAAATAAAATACAGAGGTCAATGATCAATTTGATCTGAAAGTTTCTTCATTTCCTCTTTCCTCTCCCTTACAGATTCATTCAACATTCCACACCTGGATAGCATTCGGAATTATTACAGGTACTTTTATTTACCATACAGATGCCATTATAGTCAAGGTCAAATTCACTAAACAATATTCTGTTTTCAGTTATCACATATGTGCTTTTTCACTGACTTTCCTATAGTCCAGGATCATATTTGCTATTCCCTCTGTCTTTTCCATTGCCAGTTAGTAGAGCAGAATAGATTGAGAAAATAGAGAATTCTTTGCACAGACTTCTTATCTCTTATCCCTCTGTGTTTTATAATTGAATGTATTGTAAATCTGCCTGTGTCTAGGAAATGTTCTGTGCATTGTGTGTTCAGTTTCCTCAGAACAGTTGTGTGAGATATTTCTGTAAAACCAGTGTTCCTAAAGAATGCTTTTCCTCCTTAAAATAGATGAAAAAAGAAAGCAAAACAAAACATCACTCTTCTTTTATGTTCTTTCTGCATCCCCAAAAGAGCTTTTCATGTCATATGGGTCTAAATTTTATCTGAGCCATTTCTTCACATCCGAGTCATTTTAGAAAACTGAAAGTAGAGAAGCAAGAAGGCAGATGATGATGATGGGTGGACAAATGTTCTTGAGGAACACACTTGAGATTTAAATGTGAAGATAGGTGAGGAAACTTTCCCCTCTTCAGCTGGCTTTTTTGCTTGTACATTGTAAAGGTTGCCTCAGTTGTAACTCATGTTTAACTTCTCAGTTTCTCCTGCCTTTCACATCTGAACACAAAATCTTGTCTCATAATTTTGGTGGTGCTTTCAGCTTTGACTCTTTGGAACTGGAGGAGGACTTGGAAATCTAAATTCTACTTTAATTCAGGCTCTTAAGCCATCCACTTTGCAATAAGAACACAGATTAGACATCTGATAGTTTAGTTTGCTTCAGTTCCCTGTGGCCCAGCAGGAGCAGATAGGTTTTCCCATAAATTCTGTGGGATAGCATCCTGCAGCAGCTGCATTTGCAGGAGAACATGGAATTCACATGTGGGTTTACCATTAAGGGATGAATGTATGGTGCTAACAAGGCTTTTGGATGTGCTAGTGCAGTGCACATCCCTATATCTTTTGCCACAGTTGTGGCTACGTGACAATCTAGTATCAGTCTTCCACTCTAGTTTAAGGCTGCTATCAGAAGTCCTCGTGACACACATGGGAAGATGTAGAACCAGTGAATTTGCCAGATCATCCCTGACTTGTTGGTTGGCCTGGACAAGCTTACTGTTTGGAAAGATGGATGGATCACCTGCCTCTAGTCCTGAAGATGTACTGATAGCAAAAGGGATTGGAAAGGATTAGGGTGAAATTTCGAAGCAGTTTAGCCAACCTAAGCATTTTTGAGTGAAATTCTGAGTCAGGTGAAAAAGTCTTTGCTTATTAATTAACAGTCTCTTCCTAAACAAATGTGTTCTCATAATGGTTTTTGCTTCATTATAGTCTGTCATCATAGCAAAATAAACTTTAATGAGATTTATCATACTTCCTAAGACTGAAGAAAGGCACTAAGAGTCCTCAAAAGCCATTAAGCATCACTAAAGGCAGAACTATCTTTACAGGGACAATTTTATTTATCTGATGCATTAATAAAACATAAAGATTAAGAAAATTTTTAGTAAATGTGCCATGCTCTAGGAAGAGAGAAAGGAGATGGCGGAGTGAAATGGAGACTTGTGGAAGCCTTTCTTCTCCCCCACCGCTGTGAAGGTAAACAGTCAAAAGGACAATGGTGTTTTGTGTTTTGTTGGTTTTTTTTTTTCCTTCCCCTCCTGAGCAACAGTAAGGCACTGTCTGCTTGCCTTTAAGTGATCCTGAACAAATAATTCATTCTTTGCTGTACACCTTAGAGCGCTGTAGCTTGCACATATAAAAATAGAGGCTAGGGAAAACAGTTATTCAACACCACATTCTGGTGTTCATTTATGTATTAAAATTAAAGAAGGCAGCAGTTGTCTTGAAATACAATAATATATTTACACAAAAACATGGGTTCCTATTTTACATCCACAGCATGAGCAGAGGATGATTCAGCTGTTACACATACTCTTAAATGGGACTAAAGGCAGAAATCTCAGGATTATGATACTGAGCTTCCCGTTTTCTTATTGACGTTCATGATGTTCATAAAGATAACATTAACTTCAAAAAAAAAACCCATTGTAGAAAGGGTCTTACGGCATTGCAAGTATTGATTTATATCTGAAACTTGTTTTAACATATTGGCTTTTATTCTGTTCAGGTCAACCTTTCTGGCAATTTTATTGTTTATTCTGATTGGTGGAGGAATAGTGATATGAACTGCTTTCTGGATGGCTGTGTTCAAACTATACTCATCATCTGAACTCGGGGATGGTTTAGCTTCCACATATCATGCAGGGAGTTTTAAAAAACAAAACAAAAACACACACAAAAAACCAAACCCAAACCACACACACACAAAACAACAACCCCAAAGCCCAAAAGAAAACGAAAAAATCCCCCCCAATTAAACCAAATAAGTTTTAGTTAATCTCAGATTTACTCACAGCCATCTTAGTTACAGAATTTAATTCTTAATTGAGCAATTTAGTAGATACCATTAGTTGGAATGTTATCTGTCTTTGCCAGTGGAGGATATGTGCAATTCCCATCTAGCATAAAGTATCAAAAGCACTTCAATTTTAGAAGTAACAAAAACTGAAAATACCTGTTGTCAGTGGAAGGACAGAAAGCAACGTATATATTCATTATTACGTGTATTTATCATAGCCAATATTAGCATAAAACCACGGGGAAAAAAAAGGGGGAATTAGTTGACATGTCTCTTAAGTCCTTCCCTGTTTACAGTTCTCTCTTAGAGTATTTTAAGATTAAGATTCAACAGCTCGGTTAACACCAGGTAATGTGCAGAAGAGCAGCAACCCTTTTTGCTCTCTTCTTTTACTCTTTGAATGAAGAATTCTGAAAACTTTCCACAGGTGAGAGGAGAACTGGTAAGATTTGCTATGTCAAGAAACAAAAAAGAGTAATAAGCAACAGGAAATGCTGCCTTCTTTACTATTTATAAGATTTGGTGTAGTGTAGTCTCTCTGTTCTGGATCTTCTGGAAAATAGCTGAAAAGGTTCAATATTTCTTTGGTTCAAAATCATATTCCTTTAGCCAACAGTTGATCATTCTACATCAGAGTAACTTAAGAGATCTCTAACAAAATAGTGGAGACAAGACTTGATGTCCCTGATATTTCTAGGTAAGCAAGGAAAAATTCTTTTTGAAAAATTCTTTCAGATACCAACAATAAGCACAAGACAATAATTTTTTTTTTCCTTTGCAGATCTCCTTTAATTAAGAGTGGTGTAAGATCCTGCTGTCCTGTCATCTTGCCTATTTGTTTTGCATCATTTATGCTGCTGGCCTATCCTTTATCCATAAAAAAGTACCATGTTGCTCAGGGAAAGTGTATTTATACTAACATTTTTTTTTTTAAATGTTTGTGTGCTAACCTGCTGCTTGTCTTAACATGTGACCCATGTAATGCATCTTCTTTGAAGTACAGACTTTTCAATGCCATTGATTTTTAAGAAGAGACTTTACTGCAGTAACAAGATGGAGCTAGATCTAATGCAAGAAATCTTGCATTTATGCTATGCAGGTAATTTTTGTCATTGCTGCAAGCTTTTCTAACAGCAATATTTCCATTTTATTTTGGCAGGAAATACTCTGCTTGGCGTAAAGATGGCTCTTTCCATTACATCCACACCACTTCTTTTGGGAACTATTCATTCATCTGCGTGGATGCCACACTCAGCCCAGGCCCTAAGAGACCCTATAATTTCTTCGGGATTTTAAACATGGTATTTTATAAGTCTTGGCATTCCATTTTGCTGGCTGTTTTACTTCTGTAGTGGTTTGTCTGGGGTGTGTGCTTGTTTCTTTTTATAAAGAAGAATTGTCTGAAAGATTTGTGTTCATCTAAAAGATTCTTTACATTTTTAAGTTATTATGCACGTGGGACACTTGTTTAGAAAAATGAATGTGTCACTTAACATATGGAGTATGTGTGTTTTCTCTCTTAAGAAATAATCCAGTACAAAAATGTCAAATCAGACATTTTAAGGACACTGTCAGTAGTTTCTTAGTATTTGGCTAGACTTGAGTGATAATTTCCTTATATGCTGTAAAGTTTAAAAAAAAAAAAAAAACTTTCTAATTTCACTCCTTAATGCTTTGTTCGATGCTTTTTTTCATTAATATTACAGATGAGAGAGCTGCACTTACCAATGGAATAATGTGAAAGATAATGCTACAAAGAAATGTGTCATTTATGAAAGTGAGGTCTGATCTTCTGAGACCATAAAAATTACATGGTATTGTTTTGAAAGAATAACATATCAGCTTAGATAACATTTTGCTTCCCTTTGATTTTTCTCTGTAGTTTGTTGATATGCTATTGTTCTTGAGATACTCTTCTGAAGTGTTGGCAGAGAGTTACTGTGTTCTGGTAAACAGATGCCATGTTTTGCCTGTGATAATGGCCTCAATGAAAAGTAAAATGTTCTCCCTCTAATCTTGTCTAAAGGAGGCTTAATTAACACTTAAGTGTTTGTAAAGCCCTTGGTGATACTTAGATGAAAGGTGATGTAGGAGTGCCAAGTACTGTTCTTATTGTTTACTGTAATCCATAGTGGGTGCAGTAGATCTGCACACAAACTCTCAAGGAGCTAAGAAATGCAGTTGAGTCTAGAGCTCCTGTCCTTGGCTGCGGTAAGTCAAGCATTTTGCTTGCTAATTACCCAGCAGCAGGAGTCCAGAGAGGGTCATTTGCAGATTTTTGCCAAAACTGAAAGTAAAGGTAGATACCTGTAACTTTTAAGAATTAAACCTCTGCCAGGAATTTGAAAAATAAATTAGATTTGTATCAGTGATCTGATTGCATAGCTTAGGTAAAAATATTCGTAAAGCCCAAATTCATAAAGGCAAAGGAAATACAATTTCACTTAATAAGCCTGTTACATTAACCCAGAATGGTATACTGAATCCATTCTTTTTTTAATATACCTTCTTTTCTGTTTCCTTTATTCATGCCCTTCAGCGTTTCTTTTCAGGTAGGAGGGAAAAGAATATGTTGGTGGTTCTCTGGGTTACCCTAAAAAAGATGCTGCAAAATGGTGAAAGAGTGGATTTGTGTTCTTTTCTGGTTTTAGTTTTCCTGCCTCCTTTGTTAGACTTGGAGATCTTACTGGTATTGGGGATCTCTCTAGACAGTAAGTGGTTGATTTAATGTGGGAAGTCAAACAAGTAAGGGAGAGATATTTTACCTGCTGTGCAAAGTGTTACTTTTGCTTAACTTTAGCAATGGCTGAGTAGTATTTTCAAGATTCAGCATCATAGTTTATCCAGTTAAATGACTGAAGCATATGGTGCACAGTTTCTGTGGTCTGTCATGCCTATAAAAGGCCATCTAGCAACTCAAGAGATAGTAGGGATGATAATTGTAAGGTAAAGATGCTTGTAAAATCAACTCAAGTGTGTCATCTTTGACTATATAAATAAGCAATAGAAAGGATAGAAGTATTGTTTACTAAAATCCTTCGTTATATTTCACTTTTCCTGTTTTGGGTTGCAAGGAAGATGTTGAATGTCTTTGGTTTCACTTTCTTTTCCAACATAGGATTTTAGGGATCCATCTAGAAGTATGGTTTGTTCATGCACAGTTCCCTGAAGCAACTGAGCATATTCTCTGTGTGTTTAAAAAAAAAAAAAAAAAGTATTAATTGCATTCTTCATTAGTTTCTTTCTGCTTTCCTTTTGCTATTCTTTCCAAATAGCCTGAATGTTAAACAGGTTTGTTTGGTTGTCTTTCAAACACCTGCCCGTTTCAGAGTCAAATGAAAGAGCTATCTTTGATGGCAACAGAAAGTCTACACAGCAATCATACTATCTGGTTTGGCCATTTTCCCACCTCAACAATCATCTCCCCGACCCCAGGAATACGAACATTAATGAGGTAAGATCTTTCTTTTTTCCTGTGTGTTTTCAGTCTGAAGTACATTTCTTGCCTCTCTTCACATACTTGTCTGTCACTTTTCAGGTTTTCTGCCATCGTATTTCCTTCCCACCCAAATAATCACAATTCTTATGTTCTTTTCTTAGTTCTGCCACAGCCTATTTATGTGGACATCTCCATACAATGGGTGGGCTGATGCCAGTCTTGCACAGTCAACACCATGGCGGCACTCTGGAACTCGAATTGGGAGACTGGATGGATAATAGGAGGTAAGTAAACCCTATGTGAGCAAATTATTATATGGAGCCTACCTGGTTATACTGTGATTCCCTTTTATGCTGTTTGGAGAATTTGAAAGAAGCATTAGATCTGCCTGTCTGGTTATTACTATTAATGCTTTTGAAAAATGTCTCTGTCTGTTTGGGATGGTTTTCCCTATACCAACAGTGTGCTAATAAATTAAGTAATTTTTTGATTTAGGAACTTGGGAAGCATGGGAATCAGCTGTGCATGCAGTAGTTTGTATCAACAAAATTTTTTTCCTTTCATTATAGGTACCGGATCCTTGTGTTTGATCATGACCTCCTTAGTTTCGCAGATCTTAACTTTGAAGAATGGCCTGTAGTTCTCATCACCAATCCCAAATCCTTCCTTTACAGCAGTTCTGCTCATGAACCACTAGTCAAAATTATTTATTCCACTCATATCAGGTACCCTGTTATCTCTTGATTTCACAATATTTAACTATATTTTAACCAAGAAAGACCCCAACTATTATAATGTACATCTATATGTATATACACAAACTTTTTTTAAATGCGTGTGTCCACTGTTCTCAGAATTCACTTTTCTCTGGAAGATTGTTCCTGAGAGCTCACTTTGTATCATATCCGTGATAAAAGGGGATTATATAGTAGTAATTCATGTTTGTTTTATTTATGCAGTTATTTCCCCTAAAGTCAGTTGAACTTTTCTATGTAACCAAAGCTGGTAGAGTTAGATTAACACGATCTGAGTGTTTTCTCTATTTGCTTCGGAATTTTTAGCCTCTTGTGTTTTCAGTTTTACATCCCTTATATATTAAAACATATTAAGGCTCTGCCAATTTTCATATTTGCTTTAAATCTCTCCATCTTTCCATTTCTCCCTTTTCTATTTTTTTCATTTATATTTCAAATTTCTGTGCCCTTTGCGAGATCTTATATTTGCTGTTTGACCAATATGCATGAAATATATGGGTATCTTGCATACACAGAATTACAATCAAAATAAGTTCATCATACTTTTCAGTTAGGAAGCAGTGTCCTACTAAGTCTACCTACTTTGCAGTTTCCTATTTAGAACCTTATCTGAACATTCTTATGATTATATTAAATATATGAACTGTTAGAATCATTCACCATAACTATGTGAGACTCCTTCATTTGACTGAAACATGCTCTGGAATGCCTTTCGTATTACCAGAAATGAAAGAAATTGTATGTGCAATATATTGAGTCTATATTAGTATCACTGTTGCTCTGAATATTAGCACTGCCAAGTGATACTACATTTGTTGGTATCTCAGATCTGTAATATCAGTCTTGCGTTCTACTCCATTTCTCATAAATTCAGTTACAAAGACTGAGAGGTTATATTCTGACCAGAAAAACAAACAAACAAACCCAAAAAAACCCAAACAAAAAAAAAAAGCAAGCCCCAAAAAACCCCAAACCACCACCAAACCCAAAAAATAACCCACACCCAACAGCAAAGGACTTCAGAGAGAGAGACTGGCAATTTTTAATGAAAAGTATACAAGTACTTGATTATGTGTCTGTATGTGTGCAGGAGGATGCATCCCACTTGTGTTAGCAAATGTTTTGACAGCAAGAGTTCTAAGATCATTTCTGCCAGGACCTGAGGATCTCTGCCACTTTTTCATCTGTTCCACAGCCTGGTTTTCTATCCTATTCTTTTGCACAATACTATACAGAACTTCTCTTTTTAACTGTAGGAAAGAGCTACCATGTTACCGTTAGCCTAGAGATATTTCACCGTTTTAATTTCTAACTCTTTTGATCTCTTAAGTACAAGGTAGCATAATCTTTAGGGACTTCTCTTCAGGAAGTGATGACAAATCTGCAAGTCCTGTAACAAATCTGTTTATTTTGCTGTTTATTCACTCCTTAGAATTCTGGCCTTCTCTCCTTCTGTCATTATCTCTGTCAAAGTCTATATAGACGGAGTTCACTTGGGGAAGGCGCATCAGGTGTCTGGCCCTCTCTATGTACTGCAGTGGAGCCCGCAAAACTACAGTGAAGGGTTCCATCACATAGATGTGACTGTGCAGGTAAGGTACCTGTTGGCATTCTTTCTATTGAATTTTTACATTATCACGTCTGCTCCATCACCCTTCTGTGTCACATAACTAGGGACAAAATACATAACAGACTTCCTTTCATATTTGTCTGATTACAAAAATGAAAAAACACTGACTGCTGAGCACTAAAACATTCATGAAGCATTTGGACAAAAAAATAAGGTTCTTATTTTTCATGAGAAATATAATAAGACATGATGAAGAGCAAGTAATTGGTCAAAAATAAATTATTTTGAGTAACAGGCAACAATTAACTTTTAAGGTTGTCTTTGGAAAAAAAAAATAATCGGGCTTGATCAAGGAAAATAGAAAGTAGCATCATGTTAGTTCAGAAGGCAAAGGAACTGGGTCTGGAAGATTGGAATGCTGTCTTTGATTATCTGTTTGAAGTTCTTTTCATGATCTCTTACAGGCTGACAGCGAATATGGTTTCTGTTTCCCAGAACATCAGACTTAACTGATACTAGATTACTGGGTGAAAAAAAAAAAAAAAACCAACATTTTTCAGTGAATGCTTCTGTTCTTGCTACTATAATTTATTTTTGTACCTTCAAGTGGCCTTCAAAGAACTTGATCGGACTGTTCTAACATTCTGCACATTTGCACAATAGTAATGGGAAAGTCAGCTTTGTCCTGCTTGGTGGAATCCAGCTAGGCATTGTTTCTCACAGGACAAGAGCGATACTGCTTTTTTTTTTTTTTTTTTCCCTGATGGCGTTTCTGTACTGCCAGTGTTCCGCCTCCTCGCTTGTTACCAATTTCTGTGATGCTTTACTTGGGAAAGCTGCATTTTATAAGTGGTTTGGTTTTTGTTTGGTGTTTTTTTTTGTTTTTTTTTAATGATGATGAAAACATGCACAAAACTGAGTAACATTTGAAGAGGGTTATACAGGCCTGCACAGCAACAGTTTGCTTACAAATACATGCTTGTTATCAGATAACTGAGTGGGATTTTTAAAAAACTTAATTTCCTTTCCCTTCCAGTCATAAATCACTATTACATCTAGTAACTGAATAGTTTTGGGAAAGTGAGGAGGATGAAGCGTTAACTTGAGTTAGGTACCAGGAGAAAATAGGAATACTCAATTGCTGTACATTGTTTCTGGGATTGTCCAAATGTTTTTCTCAGCTGTAATCACACTAAACATACTGAATCCTTTACTATAAATAAACCATTTATTATGTACTGGAAGATAAGTTGTCAGTGTTACACATGCAGAAATACCAAACTGTTGAATAAATGTAGCGCTGTTACTGTTTATCAATATCAGTTTCTAGCAAATATGCCAGAAAAGAAGTACAACAAAGCTTCAAAATATTTTAAGATGGGCTATTATCTAGAACTGAGCTTTCAGAAAACAAGTGGTGGTGGTGGCCAATAAATAGTCACTGTCTTCCACAAGTTGCTGAATCTCTGACAGGATCTCCTTCATATGTAGCACTTTCAGATTATGATCTTACGATCACCAGTTTATTTGAAACTACAAAACTGACAGTAGGTAATCCTTTGTAGGGAGAAGTGTTTAATACAGCAGTATGCCAGACATGTATGCGTCAATTGCATCTTTCCAGAAAAGCTGCAATGATAATTAGCAACTTTAACTAGATATTCTGTGTACTACTGGTATCTAATTGCTCTCTTATTTTATATCAAACTAGGATGCTTCAGGAAGAATTAGCACTCAGGGTCATATATTTGCTATGGAAGAAAACCTCTCTCTTAGATTTGGCTTTTGGCCATCTGTTATTCTTCTCACTGACCACTATGTTCTAGTAAGTACTTTCAGCAAAACAGCTGTTTTCTGGTTTCCCCAGAGACTGCAGGAGGCATTTTCCTAATTCCTGGTAGACTTGAATGCACTTTGCTTTTTCCAGATACGACTCCATTGGAATGTCACAAATATTTCAAGTTTCCTTTCTCAAGTTGTGCACTTCAAACGTGAATGTGCAGCAATGGTTCATGCAAACAGTTGACTTCCTGGATTTAGTCACAATTGTCCATTTTTGGGTATAGGTATACACACATTTTCTGCAAGCAAGAAATGGAAAAGAAGCTACTGGAGGTAGCAGAAAAAGGAAACATTAAACCAAAGAAAACTTCACTGTAATCTGTTGCAATATGTGTACTGGCAAGAACGCTGGAAGAAGTCTCACATCAGCTACTGACATTATAGCTAGCTCTAGCAAAGAGGAAGGCAAAATTTCCATTGACTTCAGTAAGTTCCAGGTCATATCCAGAAGTGTTACAGCTCAGTACATGCAAAGAAGGCATGTCCTAATAGTTTAGGTGCACTTACAGAACATAAGAAAGTCCACATTACTGCAGATAGCATCATAATTCGCTCAAAATTATTATATTAGTTTTGTTAATCAGTAACCAATATTCTCCACAATGTCTTGAACTGCAGTTCTATTTAGTACAGCACTCAGAAAATGTTTTACATAGGAAGCGTTTACACTTTTTCAATGGATGTGTTTTACAAACCCCGTTTTTGAAAGATTCAGGTCTATCACTTTCAGCCATCCAACTGAATTTAAGTTACTGGACTTGCACCTTACTGACTTGAACTCCTAAGTTCCTTTTTACTCTTCGGTTCAATGACACCATCAAGCTTTGAATGTGCGTTTCAGTTAGAAATCTTGGTATCGTTCTATCAATGTCCATAAGGCATGCTCAAAGGCAGCTACTACTCCAGGGCTGGCTTAGAGTTAAAACTGTCTTTTCAGGCTCGTGTGCTCTTTGGGCTGATTGTGCTGATTCAGATCGCCTTGCTCGTTATTTTCAGATACCTCCAAAAGCCAGCACTCAAAGGTATGAACCAATATTTGTCTGTGGTTTTTAGAGGATCTAATTTTCCCTAAACTTTTTTTACTATTTATCTGTATGCTAACTATATAAGTAATTGCGCTGTTAATCTCCATATGCATTTTGCATCTGGTACTGTGGGGTTTGATTGGGTTCTCAGAAGCTGCTGTTTTGCTTTTAAGGGGACCCAGAAAACCTGCAATATATCAAATAAAGTAAATTAAAAACAAAACTGGATCAGGTATCTTTTGTTTAAACAGAAATTCAATTGAGTCTAAAGGTTTCATTTTAATTTTCTCACTGAAGAATCCAATGCATAGGGAAAGAAGTGTTTTATTTTGTATTAGTTCTCTGTGCTTGTTTCACTACAGCTGGCACAGAATTCTCTGTCACCTGAGTGATTTCCTCCTACAAAAATAATTTTTGTTAGGCTTGGATCTTTCTCAAAATAATGTTAAGACCAGTTCTGTCGTAACTTATATCTTGTTTGCGATAGATCGGGTAAATGAAAACTAATACTGTTAAGCTCGTGGTGTTTATCCTTTAAACAATTGTTTGAACCACACCTTACTAATGAGATTTTTCTGGAAGCCACCTCCCTTCCTATTCATGTCAGTGTATGTCCCTTCCTTTATACTCATAATCACATAGCGTCCCAAGGTAACTACTGCAACTGCTTACATAGAAAAAGAACAGATTTTTCAGTTGCCTTTATGGAACTCAGCAGCTAAAAATGAAAAGAGCTAGCACTCTGTGATCAGCTAGGTCCCTGTAGACCATGACAAATGTTTTACAAATTAGTGAACAAATTTGTTAGAGCTGTTGATTTCCAAAGGTCAAGCTTGCCCTCTGGGAGTTAATGCTTTGTGAGAAGGGCAGCCATGTAATAGGTGAAACTCTAAAAGCTAGCTTTTATAGGAAGGCGCTCTCAATCTCAATCTATGAATTCTCTGCTTCAGTTAGAAAATTAATACTGCGGTTTTTTGCTAACATCACACACTTGTCAGAATGCTGCCATTTTAATGCCTAGCCTTCATTTTATCTGAGTTGCTATCAGATCTCACTAAGCAAATTTAATCAAAGAAAATCCAGTTAATCTAGTCCATGCTGACCTGCCTTTTTGGGTTTGCACAGTTACTGTTTTGAAGCTCTTGCTTTTCATTTTAATATGAACTTTCTCCATGTTTTTCATTCTAGCTAACTTCATTTTCTGGGTATAGAATGGTCATTCAATTTTATTTACATACAGTAGTGCACTCATTTAGAGTGGCAGCTTCTTTTGTTGTTTTTAACATATTTTGCTGTATTTATCGGTTCCTTACTTTCAGTTATCACAGTAATAGTAGAAATGCATTCCCTTGCGTTTGTTCTGTAGACATACCCAATATTATTTTTATATTTCTTATTTAATAGAATGAGTAAATAATGTGCAGATTTGTTTCAGAAAGACCAATATTTTTAATATATGTGTGTGTGTGTGTGTGTTGCAACCTGAATCAAGTGTATTTATCTTAAATGTTGTCTCTGTTTAGAAAAGCCAGGATTGCTTACTCTGACCTCGTATTCCCTTCATGTCTTCAGTAAAACAAACACCTTCTATTACTCAATTATGGTTCTGAATTTATACACCATTCTGGGTAAGTAACCTAGAGTACTGGGGGACATAAATTAGTATTTTTAAATTACACATCAGATCCTGATGAAAAATGAGACTTCTAACATCTTGTAGATTTTCCCCATTCTCCTAAAGTTATAAAATCTATGTGGAACTTGAAAAGTTAATGTCCAAAGAGACTAAAGGTTTGTTTCTAAGAGCCTAACTTAGAAGCCCTAGAATTAAACACTTAAATTATTAAATTACTCTGAAAGCAAAGTGAGTATTTTTAAATTTAATTTGGTTTTCACTTATTCTTTGAGTAAGATCTGGTTGTACCTTGGTGTAAAATGAGTATATGGAATGTACATTTCACATGACATGTCACGAAGACATCTCGGCTCTGATGCTAACAATTTTAGCTTATTTCTCCTCTGATAATATGTTACTAAAATAGCTACTTTCTTGGCAGTCAGTGTAGTAAGCATAACATAGTGCAGCCTGCCCATTTTGACTTCTAAGCTGAGCCAAGCTGGAATTGTTTATGACCATATCTTTCATTTGTCTTACTGTGATTCTGGGAAGAGGCCAGCATTTGAAAGGATCTATCTCTTCACTTCTCTCATAAGCAGAATGTTATATGCGGTGCTGAAAATTGTCACAGAGATGAAACCAACTTAAAAATATTTTCATTGCATGCCACAACTCATTGATGTACGATGATCTTTTCACATCAGGAACGTTCATCAGATTGCTGTTTGTTGAAGATTAAAACGTTAGGCTTATTACTATAGACAAGCAATAGAGAAGTAATTTTCCCCAGTTAAGCACTTCATGCTCAGGAATACAAAGGGCCATGTGAAAAAGGGCCATGTCTATATTGTATTTTCTGATGGTGCTGTATGTTTGGTTTCCTCTCTTTCAGGACCATGGTTTGTAGGTGAACTGATAGATGGCCAGGTGGGGGCCTGTTTTTCCTTTGGGGTGTTCGTTGGTGGTTCCTTCTTGCAGGGCAGTCTGACATTTGTGGTTGGGATTTTACAGGTACATATTTATAAAAATTAAGGGTGACAAACTGCTTTCTTCTGGGAATTTTTTCTGGGTTTTTTTTAATAGTTTTATAAAGAAAGGAGTCTTGGAAGGATAGAGAAGATTAGTGGCCATGCCTGACTACAACAGCTCTTTCTTACCTTTCTGCAAACTTAAAGGGCAGAAAGGAAGGAGGTTGTGCATTACTTTCTCAAACTTCTCTTTTCCTCTATTTGATGCTGCTTTGGACTCCCTGGATGTCTGGATTAGAGGCCATCTCTACAGATTTACCACTCTAAATTTTTCTTTTGGTCCTCGGCTCACACACAGGTTGCAGTGATTAAGCAAAAGGAACTGAATGGCCAGGGCAGCCCTTGCACACCGAATAACTCTTCAGATCAGTAGGTGTCACTCTCTAAGTACGCAAGTCCAGTTTTCCCAGCAGTCTGACCTGCCTGCCCTCTGGTTTTCCCAGCTGCCATTAATCTGAAAGAGAGGGTGTAGTTCCTTGGCATTTAAGCCAGGCCAAGCTAGTGTTGCCTCCTTCTTGGTCCCTCCCTTATGCCAGTGCTAACACTTGTCTGACACCACAGTGGGCTGGGTCAGAGAGCTAAACTGACATAAGGATCTTCCTTTTTTACTCTGCTAGTATTTTGCCAAGTCTAGCTCCCTGAACCGGCTCCAAGGAAGGTCAGATGCATGTCAGTGCCTCCCACTGCAAGGGAGTGGGCAGGAATGCTTAGCCTGGGACTGAGGCACAGGCAGCCACAGCTCTATCAGCTGCAGAGTCTTAGAAGTGCATCCTGAGATTCCAGCTCTGGGAATTGGACTCAGCCCTTAGAATGGGACAGTTTTGGGACAGAGCACATCTCTTATCTTTCTTTGCCCTCATGTATGTTACCCAGAACACGTGGCTTACTCATCGTCTTATTTTGCTCTGCTCTTCTTTTCAGATGTTGTTTTTCAACCTGCCATTAATGGCCTATCTGTGCTGGTGCCTGTTGCTGCGATGCCAGGGTCACAGCTTCCGTTCTCACATCCGTCATGTCCAACACCTCATGGCTGTGCTTGTTCACCTGGCAATGGCACTCCTCCTGGCCTGGCAGGTCTATTCCTGCTATTTCCTGCTGCGAACCTATGGGACCTTGGCTTTCTTCCTCTCCCCAATGAGAACGTGGCTGGTGGCGCTGACCTCAGCTCTGATTTACAAAACCTGGACACTGAAATCATCTGAGCTCAGAACTTACATAGTAGAAATGAAAAACTGTCAGAGCTCCTGAAGTACAATACAAGTATTCAAAGTTCTTTGACTTAAAAACTGTCAAGGCACAACCTATAGTTTTGTGATGCTGGAATGCCATACAGCCCAACCATTAGGTGGTAAGATCTGAAGCTGCACCTGCATTGCTACAGAGCTGTATTAAATAGTAAATGTATAACAAAATGTATTATATACTTTCATTGTATTATACATATAGAATATACTGTATAATACATGTTATAATACAGTTATACATTAATACAGTAAACTGTATAATAATCTCTATAATAGGGCTTTTTGTGATACAGAAGATAGATATGTCTGTTTAGATCACAAATGGAAATGTTTGCTCATTACTACTGTGAATGGAAAAATGTTTTTAATTCATTAAATTCTTGATTTTTATAATGCTGGGAAAAATGAGCATAGATCTTGATAATGAGCTCCAGGATTTGTGCTTAACTCTGCTTTTTATTTCAAGATTTACATATATTTTTACACGACTAACTACAGGAGTAGACCAGACGTCTTTATGAAGTGATGGTTGTTGCAAAGGTGCTGTGGTGGCCTTCACAGTAAGAGTCCTATGCTTATACACTTTTTCAGTTCACAATGCTGTATACGAGCAGTTTATAGGCTGTTAGGTGTGTATATGTGTGTTTGTGTTTATGTTTACCTGAGCCATGGCCTATTGGTCTTGTCCTGGGAGTGCTGGCTAATTAGCATGCTCTCTCTCTGGGAGGAAGTAGTTATGTTTTTCACTCTTGAGGTTTTCAATTTTCCCACACTTGACCAGTGAAAGGAGAGTGAATGATCAGTGTTGCTGGGATTCCCAGCTGTAGTCAAGAGTTCAGCTTCAAAGCAAAGAATGGAGGCAATATCCTCAAGATGGGAGAGCCAGAAGGAATCGCGTGGTCCGATGCCTATAATGTCTGCAAGCGAGGGGATCAGGGCTGTATTTCTGGGTCAAATGTGCCAAAGAGTGACCTAGGAAAACTCACTTCTTTGTCTTCAGTTTTTCTAAGTCTAAAAATGATAGAACAGTTACATTTATGAAGAATGTAATGATCCAGAGCCAAGAGAGCTGAGGTGCCTTTATCTGTAAAGGACAACACTGACCTGCTTCACAAGACTGCTGTGAGTGGAACATTTAAAATACTTTAGGTAATTTTACAGTAACTTATTTATGGCTCCTCAAGAAAAAGGAGGGGTAACTTATTTATGGCACCTTAGAAAAAAACAGCAGTGACTGTAGTAGAACATACAGGAAAATAAACTGAATTGGAAGAAAATATTGATTACAATTAAGACTTTTGTTATGTCTGAAAGATGACAGTTTTCCTATTCCTTAATTCCTGTTACTCAATGATTGATGATATAATACAAAAAAGAAAGTAACAGCTTTCGTTTGCATAAGTTAAATACACTGTTAAGAGAATACAGAATGTCATTTCTTGCTACGTTTGTTTTGTAAAGCTGTTAAAAAATCAAAGAGGCAGGGCCCAAAATTTACTTGTGAGAAACACTACTGAAAAATTAATTAAAAAAAAAAAACTGACATTTTGCAATTAAATTACTTTTATGTGATCAGGGAGCATAAGAAGTGGCAATGAAATACTTAATATTTATACCCTGTGACAAGACCCTGTTCTGAAATGATACTTTTTTTGTTGTGATTGTTGATATTAAATGGTGGTTGTAATCAAATGTCTATGGACTTAAAAAATCTTACAGTCTGTCAAATATTTACTTTGTTGCTCCATGGGATGTGTTTGGTAGGTGGATGAAATTCTGTTAAGAATCTCTCAATGCTATTAGTGGGGCGAGCAAAGATGTTTTATTTGTAGATGTGCTATCCCTGGCTCTAAGGACTCAAATGAGAATGACTGCTCTGAAACGTGTTTGATGTGTGAATTATATACGTATGTGGGAATGATGTAATAAACTTTGAGAGAAAGGGACTATCCTACTGCCCTGGTAGCACAGCGAAGAGCACACTGTAGAAACTTAGAACTCTACCCTGCATAGGAAGCACCTCTTAGCTGTGTCTGTAGACCATGAACTATCGCAGCTTTTTGTTGCCTAACAGACAAGTAAAACTTAACTTACCTTGTCTCACGTTAATTCAGATTTTGTCCTTAAACAGTTTTCCAATATTCTAAAACCTTAGCAGGAAAATACCAACTTTCCTACTTGAGCTGTACACTTTAACACAGGAAGACTTTATTTGCCAATACCTCCTTAAAAGTTTTGTAATTCTTTGTATCTCATCAGGCTGAAAGTTCTTAGAAGCACAGACTGGGAGCTAGCCTCTAATTTAGCTGTCCTTACCATATAGGCAAGTGGTTGCCCAAGTTAACTGAGTAACAAAAATCACAATACAGTATGTTTTCCCTTAAAATTCAAACAAAATAAATTGGTTTCATAAAATACAGCCCATCTCCTAGAACACATCACGAGTCGCTTAAATGAACCAGTGATAACTGGACAAACCTCTGACAACCAGGCAGATATTATGATAAATCTGCAAGCCACCCTATGAAGAAAACCGCATTTGCTCCTCTGTTGGCCTGTGGTGCCCAGAAGGCACAAATCAACATAGTGGACTGAAGCGAGACATTCCAGTGATAACGGCCCCTCTGTTGTCCCGATGAATTGCCTGGGTTTGGTCCCCTTTCGAAATTAAGCTCTTCTCATTGAAAGGCAGCATTTCTACTGAGCAGATAACACAATACTGTGCTGTAACGTACTTTAGCATTTACATCAATCGGCATCAGTGTAAGATCTCTCACAGTGTTATGTGGTTTATGATGTGTTTTTCCAGTTTATGGATTAAAAAATTTTATTAATTTTTTTATTTGAACAGAAGCAAATGGCTTTGGCATTCATTACTTCTGGCATATAGTTCTCTTTCTTTTAAACTAGTACTGCATGGCTGTTGCAGGGTAAGTATGAGAGTACAGAGGTCTTCTGAAGCCAAGAGTATCCTTTCCAAGCTGTTCATTAGGAGAAGAAATTGGAGCTACATGAAGTGAGCAAAGCAAGTGGCAGATCGTGGAACCAGGCTGCTGAAGTACTTTACATACTGCTGGCGGACATTAGTGTGATCTGTGACAAATCAATCTTTCATAGTATAAATGCTGCTATTACAATACTCTGCAGGGTTTGTTGGTTTGGTTTGGGTTTTTTTATCTGCATGGAGGAGCTCCTTTAAAATACTTAATTCCCATTTGAAATGACTCTAAAAGGACACTTGAAATGATTATTTGGAAAGAAAAATAATTCTGAGAATGGCTTTCAAATACATTTTGTTCTCTGTTTTTTTTGAAGTCCCTTTAGAAAAAGCACATGTAAGTTTTTCATGCTGCTGCTTGCTTATGAAGGAATTCTTGTGTTCATTGGTGAATTACATCCAAGATGCTTGTGAAATGCGTAACATAAACTAGGAAAAAGAGAAAAGATTCTTTTACGTGCGTTAGCCTCGGTGCTGTGAGGGCTGAGCAAAACTTGCAGAGGGCAGTTCCCAGGGGAATGCCATTGCCATGCATAATTTCCTATAACTGTCATCAGTGAAGGCCTGTCCAACCCAGTGATCCCAATAAAGAGATCTTGGCATTCAGTGTAGTGGAAAATGCAAGGAAAGGGGGGAGAGAGGCTTTCTCCATGTGCTTTTCCCACTATGTCTATAGCATACTAAAAAAATAAAAATAATTAAAAAAACCCAACCCAAAACAGTTCCAAAAGTTCAAAGAGAAAGAACCCTTTCTGGAGCTGGCCTAGGCAGAGGTGAGAGACAGCCGCCCGCAGGGCACTGAAGGCTCACCACTCGGGTTGCCTGGCCCGAGGACACAGAACAGGCTGTTCCAGTTTGAAATGCTCATTGCTGCCCATGCAGCTTTCTAATGGGATTGTTACTGCCCAAAGAGAGATGTAGGTATTTCTCTGGGGGAGTGGGACATAAAGGCAGCTCCATCCCAGCAGGAAAAGCACCAGTAGACAGTGTCCTGCCCTCCCCGGGTCGCCCCCAGAACCAGGAGAATCGACCGTGCTGGCTCCTGTCTGAACTTCACCCCATCAGAGCCTGGTCCTCGGCCCTTTACTTTCCCTTCCCACATTCCCCAGCCTGGGAGGCAAAGAAAAGCAAGTAGGGGCTGATGGGGTGAGGAAGGCTCCTTCTTGCAGAGGGGTAGGGACTGAGGGAAGGTCTCAGAGATATGGAGAAGCCAGTCCAAGAAGAGGGTGGAGCAGAGGAGGACAGACCCATAGCCTCATAAAACCTTACCGCCTTCTCTCACTGTTTGCCCTCAGACAGTCTCCTATAAAAATAAATTGCACCTCCCTATTCTTGCATAAACACTGCTTTGCTATTTCATACTTTCAGTTTTCTCTCAATACTACTGATGCGTTCAGCCACCCTCTTACCACCACTCGACCCAGAGTAGCGCGCTGTAGCAAAACTGAATTTTGGTATCCAAGGTATCTTTCTGGTTGCAAAATTCTGTGTTCCTGTGGCTAAAAAGTCTTGACTCATTTCTGCTTCTTTCTGTCCTTTTCCTGAAGAGCTCCCAGTTGTGTCTCACAAAATATTTTCTCAGTTTGGAGCTTATTCCAGCTGCCATTACCCCTTCTTCTTGCAGGATATGCCATCTGCCTGTGATCTTCTTTTATCCCCTGACAGTCTATTTATGGACTGTATAAACATTTCCCACTGTGAAAAGAACCCAGTAAAGAGAAAGGCAGCATAGCGATACAGGAGAGCAATGTTACAAACCACAGGACTAAGTAATCCTGCATCTGCTGCTTCCACAATCAATGCATTAAAATATAGAATAAAGAGATGAAGCTATTTGAAAGGCATCTGCCTCCGCTCTCTCCACTTTTGTAACAACAGCTACTATAAACTGCAGTAAGACACATTTATGTCTGGGCTGGCAAGCTCTTTTCATGGTATTGCTGACATTTTCCATGAAATCCTGACACTAAACTACACGGCCTAGCACTAAACCACTAATAGATGCTCCTATGAAAAAGAAAGAGCATGCTTTTCTGATTGTCAAGGAAGAACCAAACAAAAAGGAGGATAAGAAACATGATGAACTAAAAAAAAATTAAGGAAAAGGGGGGAAAAATGGAGGGTAAGAAAGCAGAAGGGAAGAAAATGAAATATAGGACAGTCAACAGCAACTGTTCAAGGTGCAAAGGGAGAAGGGATGGAAATGGGAGTGCATAAAACTACCAAATACAAACAAGCAGAAGATTGGCTCAAAGAAAAATAAAAAAAAAGTCTCTCTGCCCAAGGCTGTTTAAGTTTGATTACCCTTTGCAACAAGAAATGCTTAATTATAAAGACTGTATAGCTGAACTTCTAGTACCTTACTGTGGTCACACAACTCCTACTCTGAATTCATGCTTGCCCTTGCTTAAGATCTTATAAACTATCCCTCACCATCTTTGTAAGGTAAAGCTTCTTGCGACAAATGCTGGTGCTTCTGCAGCCAGTGACTGTCTACTACATCCATAGTCTCTTGGATTTTTGTTACCAGTTATTTGTCACCTTTTGTTAAATGAGACCTCTCCTATAGTGCAAAATAAATATGTGATTGCTGAAGAGTCACACTATTACAATAATTAAGAAATTAAGACGAGGTAAAAAAAAGATCTATTAGGTTTTTTTACAAATGTGGGCACTTGGTTTAAAGCATTTTCTCCCTTTGATTTTTATTTATTCTTAAGAGGTAACATTAGCCAGGATTCACAAGTAAAGAAATGCTTCTGTGAGAATCCTAAATGTTGGGGGTACCAGGATGAGGTTTACTTTGACTGTCCCCATCTTCTTCCCTAAAGCCATTTGACTAATGCTGATAGAACCTATGTTGCTCTCCATAGCTTACCTAACTACAGGAATGCTGCTGCAATCAAGATGCCTTTATTACGGTAAAGAATTGCTATCTCAGCATGATCTCACTCTGGATCACCCCTCACATCATCAGCTTTCAATAGGCTTACGACTTGTGTGGATTACTAAGCAATTGCTGTAAAAATAATAGTGCTGGGAATTTTATATTTTTATCATATTTTGTTTCAGTTGTGAAAAATAACTTCCTAGAGGACCGTCATTCCTGGAAGGTGTGTCAACTCACAGTGCCAGAGATGAGCTCGCTCTGGAGTAGCTCTTCAGCAAACATTGTTCAAAAGTACAAAATTTGTACCTTGGACAAGCAAATTAACTCTGGAAACATAAATATGTCAGACTGAGGCCTTCACCTATAACATACGAAAGGAAAACAACGTTTTGACACCTTTTCAGTAGCGGTTATTGTTATGATTGCTTTCTTACATTCATACAACACAAACTCAACACAGTTCATAGTTCAAGTCTCTTTTGAAATATACAGGTATTTAATTAGCTCACTTTGGATACTACCCTATGATATACTTCCTTCCAAGCAGGCTGGAATTAAAACAGAAGAAGGGTCCTCAGTTTTAAGAATAAAAGGCATTTTTCTCAAAACAGGCTGTTGAAACTGAAACAAAATTGATAGATTGGAGGAAGCCAAATATAGGGACATGCAAGTTACAGGACGTTGAAACTTCTGTGTAGGAAGAGGTTAGTCTTCAAGGGTGGAAGAAAATAGGAAAACACCATGATGACACCATGCCCCGAAAAGCGCCATATATATTTATGTACAATTAGACAGACACACACGAAAAAACCCCAAATTCAATGGAGGGCTTTCTGTTCCTAATTAAAACTGGTACTATTCCAACTCAGCAGCAACAGCAATACTAAACTCTCATTTCTAAAAATACTCTTGCATGGGTAACCATTTTCAGGAGCAGTAGCAACGGAGCCTCAGGTTAAGATCAGCTTTGCTGCAGCGGTGTGGAGTGTTAACGGTTGGTCATGTTCGTGGAGTGGGCTGTGTTCTTTTGCATTTATATATTTGCTTTAGGAATGAACTGTAAGGATGAGGACGTTTATTCAGAAAGATGAAGGGTGTTAAAGTGCATTAAGGCTAATCTGCTGCCTGGCAGAAGTTGAATGCAGAATGCAGAATACGCGTGCATTGGGTAACAAACGTTTAGGGTGATGGTGATGCTGTTCAATCTGAATATTCGTATCAGGCATAGGCATGTGGGAGGGAAGAAAGAAAGGAAAGGGGACAACGGACACATCAGCACAGTCATTAGAGCCGCTGTTTGGAAAGGTATTCCTATCAGCTCCTTCCCCATTAAATCCAGCTGACAAGACAGGAATCCAAGTCTAGAGACAGTGCTCAGGATCACTGCGTTTCCTCCTGCCTCTCGTTTTAACATACATACGAATTATCAAGTCTTACAAGCCTGCATTGCTTAACTTTCACAAGTGAGTTCCCGTCTATAAACAGTCAATATGCAGGAATTCATAGAATTTCACTCACCTGTTGCTTTCTGTCTTCATTTGCCAACTATGATCGTACTGATTTTACTGCATAAAAATTTTGGCTTCTATCCCAGTGTGATGCTGTTATTAACGCTGCTTGAGTTAAGTTATGCTGATGTTGGATTCACAATCTAGCGGAAAGTGAACCAGTCACTGGTTTTGTAATTGAAAAATGAATACTGGAAGATTTTAGACCATCTAATGCTATACTGCAGGTGTCTTTCTCTTCCTCAAAGTTTATGGCATCCATCACTGCACGCTTCCTTCTTTCAGGGCTAGCTTCAGCACTAGGAAATGAAAGGACTGTTTTTCATATTGGTCACAACCATATTAGGCAATTTTGATACCTGTTTGTCTTACTTTCCACAGCATGCAAAATGATTTATAACGCCAAATTTCTTGCATAGTGTTTCTTTCCTAGCCCTCGGATTCCATTTAGTTTGAGCCTAGGTAGTGACTCACGCAGATCTAGATAATCTATTCTCTGGACAGCTCAGCTGGCCCTGCTGTTTGGAAGCACTTCTCTTAAAGGCAAACAAATTAAAACCAAAACCAATCCCCTGTAAATCAGAATGTGTCATGAACAATCCTATTCTCTAAATATATATGTGTTAATGTCTCTAAATGTACATAGTAGTGGAATTCTAATGTCTTTTAGGTAATTATCTGTTCCCTTTTCTGTTCCTTGTTTTTGAAGACACATACTTAATCTCATCAGTCTCATTTGGCTTGGGGTTATGCTAGTCAAACTTGGAAATGGTGACTCATTTTTTCAAGTTTCCCCATTGAAATGCTAAAAGAGCATTGTTAGACCAAAAATTCTGAGGCAAGATAAGTTACTGAGGGAACAGAAGGTCAATTGTCTGCAATGTTACCTTCTGTCATCAGGCAGCATGTTTTTAGATCCTCTGTCTGTCACCCTGGAGAGGTGTAAAAACCAGAAAAACTAGTGAAATCGGGGAGATTATCATAAAAATAAGATACAGTAGATTTTAGAAAAGGAATTCTAAAAAGAAAACTTCACTTAAGTCTGGAATGCAAAGATTGAGAAGAGTAAATAAATGAACAGTTAAGCAGGAGGCTCACCCTACACCTGAACCTATCTCTGATGAAAGTCTCAGGTTGCACGCAGATAGAATTGTAAATGAATTAGGTTTCAAGTGCTCTGAAAATAGGGGATATAATGATACAATACAGAGAAATGCACAAGACAGATCAGTGGAAATTTGTTCCAGATGGCAAAATGGAAATACCTTTGTTATTAGAGACCTTGAATTCCAGAAATGGAATTTTTCATTGCAATTATCTGTAAAAATGAGAAGAGTTACATTCTACAATGATTAGCCAGATTGATTGGACCATCAGGTTAAACTTACACTAGTAAATCAAAAATTCCTAGAGAAGTTCCTGGGCACAGAGACAAACTAGCATGAGAATGGTGCACATCTACACTAGTAAATCCTTCTAATGACCAAAACTAGGTGGCTGCATATAAATTGCTTATTGGAAATGGTTCCTAGAATGTTCTAACTTCCGAACCATACCATGAAATATTTGCAAGTGTGCTAGCTGGCAACTGTCAAAATCATGTCACAGAATATACTACTCATTTCTAGTATAAATGATTGCATTCGGGTTTCCAGTTCTATTTAGTTTATTAGCATAGGTTCTGCCTTAGCATCCCAGAATCTCTGCTTTCAGTACATACAGAACAACTTAATGGTTTATTTAAGAAACTGGAAATCAGTAGAATTAAAAAACTTGCTCACTATTAGAGATAGAATCCAATTATTTTTCCCGAAGCAATAACTTCTACTTAGAAACTGAGACGATCTGTTTTCCAATATTGCCTCCATTCATCATGGACTGGAAAGCGGCTTCAAGAGAAATAATGAAACAAGTTAGTGCCAAGCAAAATGTGCCAAGTAACTTTCAAAAAAGACAAAAAAATGGTAGAAGCAAATGTATTAAACAGATCTCCAAATTAAGAAAGGAAAAAAAAGCTAGTATGTAATAAACCACTAAGGGCAGTTTTGTGTAATAATTAAAAAACCTGATTTGTAAGCAACTGTTTTAACGATTACATTTGCTGCTTTTGTGATATGCCATACAAATACCAAACAGAAAGACAAGGCGTGACTGGAGAGCCCACAAATGCTGTGGGTTTCACAAGCCTTTGTGAAAGGAAAAGGTTTATAAATACTCTATGTAGTGCAATAAATGTCAGAAGCTGGTGCAAAATAATAAATCTTTGAGTAAACAAAGTATGAAATATGACTGCTATATTTGAACAAATTCCTTCAAAATACATATGTATACCAGTAAGTAGCAACGACTAGAATAAATTTAAATCTGTAAGATTTGGCTACCGCTTAATTCTACTGGTTTCCAATCTTGTGGGACTAAAGACTAAACGGACTAAATCATACTCTTCCCTTTTACTTGAAAGGGAAGCATTCTTACAGCATACCTGGAATCACCTGGCTCTCTAGCTTTGTCTCACTGGAGTCACAAGGCCCCCTTCATTTTTATATTTTCTTGTTACAGATTTTTTGAACAGACTACAGGCTATTTTGTTCCTTTAAAAGAAATTATTTTTTACTTTGTTTAGCAGTCTCTAATATGCTTTCCCCTTTCTTGTGTGTACTTTTCAATTTATTTTTCGTTAGCAAATCTAATAACAAGCATTGTTAGAGATTGGTTTTTTTAAAGCTTAAGTTCAATGTTTCCAAAATACCATTTTCTTACACACAAGTTCTAAGAAATGGCCAGTAACTCTGTAAGATCAGGGTGGCTATCATCAGCTGCTAAGGTAACAGTTTAACAATTCATCCCCCCCACTAGTAAAACAAAAAAAAAAAAATTCCAAAATTTATCTTCAATAGGGTTTTTTTAACATAAAATAATCTTCTCTCAGAATTTTTTAATACCTTGTGAAAAAATATTTTTTTTATTATAACATAGAAATCATGTTTTAGATAAAATACAAAAATCTGAATTGGCAAATGAAACAAAGGAGGTCATTAACCTCTACTGTCATTGTATTTAATCAGATTATTTTTCTTAGAAAATGGTATAAAAATCTTACCACCAATGTTTGCTAAGCCTTCTACCACGGTCTCTCTGACCTGTCAATGCAAACAAGTCCTTTTAGGTTTCTTCAAACAAGGTTAACATTTCCTAGAAACATGCCATAAAACTGCCACAGAAACTACCAAATCTAAAGGATTCTCTTGCTACAATGGACAAAGCTCTGTTTGGGCCAGATTCTTTCATCAAGAGAGGAAGGAATACCTTCTGATAAACCTGTAGGCAATTTAATGCTTCAATCAGAACTGGAACATCCCTGCCCCTGCCAAAATTTCACATCTCAGGATTTTCCCAGGAGCAAATCACCTGAAGAATCAAAAACTAATTTAGACAGACCTCACAGGGAAGGGATGGATAAAGCATCTACCCATCACAAAATATTAAGCGTGAAACAAAATTTCAGGCAAAATCCCCAAAAGCATTCAGGACACTAACTAATCAGGAATTCGAAAGTAAGTATTTTTGAAGGACTGATCCCTTGAGTAAAAAAGCACTTGCACTCTATACTGAAAGAAATACAGACATCAGCAGCATGTAATTAGAAAAGTCTGTCATACTACAGTCACATCATCCTCAGCAGGTATCTACTAAAACAGTGCTACCTAATAAGCTTTCGAGTATACTTAAACATTCATAAGAAAATCTGTTCAATTCTGAGGCATGGTAAGAGAACCAAGGGCAAACAAATCGGACTTCTTGTAGTCAGACCACGATCTGAGGAGGTAGTATCAGAGGCCATAGAGTAGAACTAAAAGTTCCTACCTTCAGTTTACCCTCTTGGATCCACTGACAGAGTTGTAATATACTAGCTTCTTGTTTGTCCATATAGTTCAACACTAAGAATCTTTCCCTGTGAAAGAAAAGAATGCGCCTTGATTTAAGAAAGGTTGGTAAGCATATTTTGAAATCTTTACAAATCTTTTCAGGAAACAGCATTATTGAAACTGAAGGATCATAAGTACTAATTACAATGAGACACAGCTCAGAGCTTTGCCAGCTTGTTGAGACAGCTCCCTGCAGTGGGAGCTTGACAGTAACATTGGTCTTAGACAAGTAATTCTGTTCAAGTATCAGAGAGAAGAGTAATAAAAATCAAGTCGTATTGCCAGAATAAGCAAATGTCCGTAAAATGTGAGTGAATTCCTATTCTTTTTTACCTTTTTTTTGTGGTAGGGAGAATAATTAATGGACCTGCAACTAGATGGTGAGTATAAATTAACTTTCAGGCTCCCCAAAATTTTGCATATCCTGCTGTCACAGCTGCCTATAGCAATCAAGAGAAACTGAAACTATCATCAAAAACGGTAATTACTTGTATCAATGTACTGACTAAATTCTCCACTGCCTTCTACTACACATGCTGTATTTTAGTATTTTTATCCATTTTTTAAGAGTGCAAACAACAGGAACAGGGACAAGATAAGAATTTTAATTAGAAGATGTCAATCTGCACAGAAATCAAAAGTCTCCCCAACTTTCTGCAATGCAATGAATGAAAAAACCTCCTAAGACTTTGCTCCTAATATCTGCCTTAGCTCCACCTGAATCCTGACAGGAGATTCAGCAATGAATCATGTCAGAGTCATGACAAAAATCGTTTTACCTGTATATATGTGTCACACCTACAGTCCCATTATCTAATAAAACCCCAAATACTAAAAATGTAATTTCAATACAGTCACTGCATCAGCTGCATCCTTACTTTAAAAATATTTGATTTCCTCTCTGCCTGAACTACTACACTGGCAGAGAAGGCACTCTGCAAAACATCTGAGAACAGAACCACGGGAACACCTTCCCTCGTACTAAACAATCTGTCAGAGACTCCAGGACTAAATCAAGCAACCACAAACAAAGCATAACAACAGACAACTATGTGAACATGTAACAACATCCTTTCCCATTTTTTATGCTGATACAGACAAATGTAAGAAAAGGGATTTACTGACGTTGTGATTATAGTTTCTTTTTTTAGTATGGCAAAGTTCTGTTCTGATTACACGTGCCTACTGCGGATCTACAGACTACCTTCTAAACATCAGAGTCACAATATCATGTACACAATCTACCTGGAACCTGGTCACAAGTTCTGGAGGAGAAATGTACCTTGTGATGTTCCTCTCTTTCTGGATTTTTTCTATGTCAGGAGGCAGCGGAGGAGGGTAAGGCACATCTTTGTTATACTGAGAAATCTGTCCACACAGGATGATATGGCTGTTCTGATTCATCTGTTCGGGACAGCACAAAGTGAGAAAAATTACATTCCTTGGTCTCAGAAACTAAATTTTCCAGAGATGCAATAGATTATATTGCAAAATTTTCACATGGGTACCCTTATTTAGAGCCATATTTCCTAGAAAAGAGTGGGAGAATTGCAGGCAGTCCCATTCAATCTATGACAACATTCAAATAGATAAATTCAGGGCAATAGTGGAAAAATAAATGCATATTAATTGCAATTAAATGTGCAATTTAAAAAGGCATTAAATAAAAGGAGTATAAGAAATTATTGTCTTACTGTGTGCTCTTTTTGTCAGGAGGAGAGGGGTAATAGGACAAAGAAGTTGGATACAGCTGTTGGATACAGCTGTGATTTAGAGCTCCCGAAGATGGCATTGCCACAAAAGCCTCCCTGCCGTGAGACAGAGTAGTGGACAAAGAATTGGATACAGCTGTTGGATACAGCTGTGATTTAGAGCTCCCAAAGATGGCATTGCCACAAAATGCCGTGAGACAGAGTAGTTTCACATTAACAGTGAAGAGGGCTGGCCAAGAGTCTTTATGGAGGCCCAGCAGAGCTGGTCTTTTGTGAAGCCAGAAAACCAAAGCTGACGAAACACAAGATTACTACACTGACAAGGTTTTTAGAGTATTACCAAGTCTCCTGGCCAAAGGAGCAATAGACCAGAAGCAAAAATTGCATTTCTCGTGAGACAGAGTAGTTTCACATTAACAGTGAAGAGGGCTGGCCAAGAGTCTTTATGGAGGCCCAGCAGAGCTGGTCTTTTGTGAAGCCAGAAAACCAAAGCTGACGAAACACAAGATTACTACACTGACAAGGTTTTTAGAGTATTACCAAGTCTCCTGGCCAAAGGAGCAATAGACCAGAAGCAAAAATTGCATTTCTATTACTATACTGCCAGGCTAGTCGAAATGACAGATGCTGATTTCAAATATCTGATTTCTCCTCAGGACCAGGATCAGCACCTGGATTACATCAATGAAGTGGAAAGCCTGCTCTGCTGTATTGTAGGCTGGTCTCCGGTATGAATTAATTCAAAGCTGGGCATGCAGGCATTGGAGGATGACTAGAATAAACCGGACAGCTGGTATAATCACCTGACTTATAACTGTATCACTGATGTCTCCACCAACATTATCGAAGTAAACATCCACACCACCTGGGCAGAGTTCACGTAGCTGCTCTGCCACATTCCCCTTCTTGTAATTGATAGCAGCATCAAACCCCATTTCTTGGACCAAAATGGAGCACTTTTCATCTGTGCCAGCGATCCCCACCACTCTAGAGCAGCCCTCCAGACGGCCAATCTGCAGAAGCAGAGTTAAAAAAAAAACCAAAAACAAAACCCCAAACAATAAAGAGAAGTTAGATCATTCATCTGCATAAAGGCACCAGTGGGAGGAAGGGGGCCTGAGGGGGTGTTACAGTTATCCCCCCCATCCCACTAAACCCCAGGCAGCAAAGTTCAGCGCACGCTCCCATCTCATGTGACACAATCACCTCTTGTCATTCCCTCCTCACAGAGAGAAGGGGCAGGTACAACTGAAATCTGCCATCTTTCCAAACTCACTGACTGCAGGAGGTTTAGTCTGTGGAGTCACCAACTACTGGCAGTACTGGAGAGCCAAATGCAGTATAAAATCACCATCTGCCAAGTACCGTAACACAGCTAATAAAAGGCCAAAAAGATTGGACAATAATTGATTTAAATACATTCTTCATAGATTTGCTTATGCATTGTTTCTTCATAGCTCCTCTTTATCAGTAAGTCTTAAGCTTGCTTAATATCTATTGTGTTTGTGTATATATATGTGTGTGTGCGTATATATATTTGTAGATACGCACATACACACACACACAAACACACCACAACATGTTCTGCAAAGCTGAGGAGGATAAAAGGGCTGTAAATCTCAAAACACAAAGGATGTCACGGAACACAACACGAAGAAGGGTTTACTACATTTTTTTACTGACTATTTTCTAATATAGAAAAAAATGAAAGTCACCGGCCAACTCAAAGACTGTGTTCAAATGGCAGACTATTATATAAATATATAGTAAATACATGTATTTATACCATCTACTTTATTTATGCTAGTGACAAGCAATCACCTTGGGCCGTTTTCTCCTATCCGAGTTTCATGAAACTTAAGTTTCACACCTAAAATCTTTCTCAGTCAGAGTGTGAGCCAAATCTGTGAAACTGGCCCTTCCCATGGAGTTATACATGCTCACGTTTACAATTATTTTATCTGTACATTTACTAACCAGCATGTTTCAGAAGACAAACTTGGTAACAGAGTAAGCTTGTATGTCTTAAGCCTGCCTACCTACCTGGCCGGCCAAAGAGCCGCAGGCACCAGCTGCTCCGCTCACCACCATTGTCTGATTTGCACCCGCAGTCACGTGTCCTTTCTCCTTTATACCTAACAGGGCCGTCAGCCCTGTGATGCCAGCTGCACCGAGAAAGTAGGAAAGGCGTCCATTGACAAGTTGTGGAACAAGCTACAAAATAGAAACATGCGGTGGCGTTCATTTCTTTTTAAGGTGAGGTTTTGCTGTTTCCTATTTGATTGTCTGAGGATGGAAGGCTAACTTAGGATATTTACCAGGCAAGGTACAACTGGTAGGGACAAGCTAGCTATAAACTAGGTCTACCTTAATAACAAGTTTATACAAAATGAAACAAGGATTATATTTCCACAGTTTTAGAAAAAGTTTTTAAACAAAGTCACTTCATAAGAAGTTAGCCACTATTTAAAAAGAAAAAAAGGTTTAGGAAAAGAAAATAGTGACAATCTGGTCTTTGCATTTACATTACCTTTTGTAGCAAGCTTCCATCTAGAATGGCCACTGTCTGCCAGGGCCAGCTGAAGGATGTTACGAAGTCTCCTTTAGCAAGGTTATCGTGCTTGCTCTCCTCCACAACCCCAATGCCCCCACCGTCAGCAACTTCAGACAGCTGCCAGGGCAGGAGGTAATCTGAGCCTGTATCCTCGTTCATTCGGCAGCGCTGAAAGACAAAGCTTTAATGAAAGGCTCTGGTGGAACACATGGTTCATTTATGAGTTCAAGTTGGGGATGAGATATATGTTTAAAACTTCAAACACGAAAGGCTACTCAAAAATCTCTCCATAAGCCCCAAATATTTATCATCATTTCTTAGATCCTCTTTCCCCTCTTGTTTGCTCAGTACAAAAGGACCATTCTGATCTCCTCCAGCAGCGTTACCAAAACCAACACCTCCTATAGACGCTGCCTCAAAGTCAGCCGTGCAACCAAAGACGACCGGCTTGGATCTGATGAGAATCCTATAAATGCCATTCCTTAACCGGGTGAATCATAGAAATGTAGGCTTGAAAAAAACACCCACAAGTCATTTAGTCCATGCCTATGCACTGAAGAACAGTCAAATATATTTAGACCATCCCTGACAGAAATCTGTTTAATGAAACATCTTGAAATCTGAAGTCTTTCCTTTATATCTCCCCCTGTAGCCTGAGTTGGTACTTCAGGATTCTTAAACTTTTCCTTCATTCCCAAGCTAAACCTACTTTCCTGAAATTAAGACTTTCTTTTCTACTATCTCCATCTGTGCAGGGAACAAATGATCAGAATTCTCTTTATAGCAAACTTTTACATACTAGCAGACTGGGTCTGTCTGGTTCTCCTACCTTCACTTCTATTTCAACCCACAACTCTCCCAACCACATGATTTCTACAGTTTTGCAGAACTAGGTACAAGTGCTGGTTATGGCTTCATTCACTAATCCTCTCTCTGTTTCCACCGTTTACAAAGTATTGACACATTTTTGTCCTGCCGTCACCCACTTAAGGAGAAAATCTGACTTTCATTTGTAAACAAAACTGATAATAGCTAAATAACATTTAACTTGAACCATTTACGTGTTTTGTCTGGAAATTTTTGGCCTGATCATGTCCCTCTCTTGCTTCATCATGAAATATTCTTCCTCCTCTACCCACACTCCCCTCAATTGAAAAGTACTTCCTTCCACAGCAAAATAAAAGTTAAAAAATGTATATAAAAAAAGGCAAAGTTCAGAAAAAGCTGATACAAACAATTCTGTAATGGTATACCAGGGCTCACAGTCTCTTCCTGGTCCTATAAAGTCATATTCCTATATATATCACAGGCACATTAATGCCAAATTCCTTCCCAATGTAACTCCATCAGAATGAATATAATTACTAAGTTATGCTAGAGATACATTTGTCCTATAATTGGTAACTTTGGTGTTAAACATCATGACAGGTACAGAGATGAAGATATTTTAAAAACAAATTCTGGCTTAGCTCTCAGTCCATCACCTACCATGTAAGGGTCCACAGAGAGATAAAGGGTTCTAACACGCACTTGTCCTGCTTGGATCATATCTGCTATTGTACTTTGTTCCAGTCGGAAGTTTTCAGCCACTGGCACTCCATTCTTACCTAGAATTATTTTAAAATCAAACAAATAAAGGAATCAATATAGAGCTTCCCTTAATCAATATAGGAAGGTCTTTTTTTAAGGTAGTTCTGTTTAAAATAATTTAGCCTGTATCTTTATTGAGGCATAAAACTACCGACCAACTTTCAGATTTTGTATCACAGACTACGATTTAAATGGGTGTGTAGCCATATGTTTGGGTTAATACCTATCCTAGACTGTAGTCTTCATTTTTCTAGCCTGATTACCTTGTATAAACAATGCACGCCTTACAACGACTATGCCCTTGAAGAAGAAGTAGAAGACTGATAGAAGGGGAACATCCTGCCCCAGAAGGCATCAGAGGCTAGATGATTGCCAAAAAAACAAGAAGTCAGCAAGAAACTGTGGTAACTAGGGGAAAGGTAAAGGCGGCAGGGGGAGATCGCAACCACCAACTCGAAGACTGGAAAGACGTGCCCCCCCACACCTGCAAGGAGCATGCGTGCTAATTTACATAGCAAACGAGGCTGATTTGAACATAACTAACCAATGAGCATGAATTTAGGCGGGCTTTTACTAATCATGTAACAATATAAATACGCTGTAGTTCTTTTGTGTGGCGTTTGTGGAATTACCACCTAGCACCCATCTTTGCGCAAACATGAGCTAAATAAATATCTCGGTTCTGTGTGTACGATTGGCTTATTGCACACTGGGTACCGGACCCCGCTTGTGGGACAACAGGTGCACTGCCACCATCCAAACTGAAGACCTGCTGATCTGGAAGTAAGGTAAGCTGATCGCTTACCTGGGCCAGTACCAGGCACTTGCACTGACTGGCAGTTTCCATGCTGTTTGCTACATATAATTTTTATGAATAATTAGGGCAAATTAAAAAAAAAAAGGGGCTGCTCTCATTCTCAAAAAATGGTTCTATAAGCTGATCGTACCTGGGCCAGTACCAGGCACTTGCACTGACTGGCAGTTTCCATGCTGTTTGCTACATATAATTTTTATGAATAATTAGGGCAAATTAAAAAAAAAAAGGGGCTGCTCTCATTCTCAAAAAATGGTTCTATATACCCTATGTACTGAAAAGCCCCTACCTTTCAAAACAAAGATGTGCATTGGGACTTCTCTCACATAACAAAACCATCGTGCACTATTTTGCCAGTAGCAAATGACCATAAATTTTAACCAGCTAAGTTTTAAACTCTCACCTTTCAGTCTCTTTTGACTCAGTGAGACTGGGGGAATGCAGACCATTGCCACTGTGCACACATATGCTGCAAGAGCATCCCTTCGCAGCTACAGATAGACCTCCTTAAATTAAAGCTTCCCAGAAACACCTATAAAACACGTATGCCAAGAGCCCAGAACTAGAGGTTTCATCCTCAGGTTCGTACCACATGCAGCAGATCAATCAGACTGACCACTGGAACCATTGGCACCAAAAGGAGAGTGCCAGATACCCATGTATGTTTTAAGTCGGAGTGACTGGGTGACTACAGCAGGCTACTGCTATAACATTTGATTTGCATTAGAAAAGACTTATTTGCAGGTCACACAATAGTTCTTACCTCTTAGGACTATTTTGGCACTGAGCAGCATACAATACCCCCCAAAAAACTTAATGCACACATGTGGGTCCTCTACAACAGACAATTTATAAAGTCACTATTCAAAAAATTGTGCTGACATCCGTAATAAGGCAAATGTGTAAGCAAGGAAATAAACAGATCCTCGAAAGTGTAAATTTAAAAACCAAACACTTTGAGACATGGGAGAGAGAAAAGATTCAGTATTTACTAAAAGGAAACAAAAATGAACAATAACAAAATACCTTATTTTAGTCATCTCTTAAAGTGCAAAAAGAACAAATGTCAGAACTAAAAAGCAATGCTTGCTAATCTTTCTTTCACTTTGAGTCCCTACACTTAGGGTTTTCTCATATATTATGCATTAACCTTTTTTTTCTCACCCAAGAGTTTAGTAACCTGTATATATAGACTAAATAAATACACTTCACAATAAACTTTATTTATTGCTGCATGCAATATTAAGATATATAAACGTCAGTATCTTAAGTTAGTGTCTGTTTCTTACCCTCACCATTTTGGAGCATTAGGCAACCGTAACAAACACATTGCTCCTTTATTGCAGAGAATACATACCGGGGCGTGAATTCAGCACTACTCTCTGTATAATCATCCCTGCTTTTGCAGCAATTTCGCACTGGATTCCTACAAAGGAAAACATTGTTTGAAGGACTGAAACATAAATTTTCTTGAAAAAGAACATGGGGCAAAGTACTTAGTAATTTGGAAACTAGGGATGAAATACGGGCCGCATCAACTTCAGCATCCATGCCCAAGAATCATATAAAACAACCTCAAACGTAAAATAAACAAACGTGTGAATAAAGACTTTCCCCGTTTACCTTGTAAAAGCCATGATTTTATACAATGTCACAGTAGCACCTTCTGGAAAGACTGAAAATTATAATGTACCGTGCTCCTTGTAGGATCATGACGACCCTCTACCAGGCTGTAGGGAGATGTGTTTGGTTTGCTTTCCTGTGCTGACTCTGTTCCCACCTAAAAGACACTGAGGCAGCTTTCCATGCCTAAGTCAGGTGCAACTCAATAAAAGGTATGCATGCATGCCAGTAATAGCAGTATATGATAAAAAGAGATTGTTGTGTAAGATGTTTCACATGAAATAGCAAGTCTTTCTATTAGCAGTGCATTTTCTCCTAAGAAATGGTCTGGCCCAGAGATGAGAAAGAATTAGATCACTATTTGATCTGTTTTACTGAAAAATTTCTCCTTGAATTTCAACAGTTTAAAAGAGGACTGTAAATTTGTGTTCTTGCAACCGTGAGATGCCACAGTGATTAACAGGGAATGAACCTGATGTAACAGGAGAAAAATCATGATCTCATATGCTTTCAGAGATAATACAAAATAAAAATGTTCTTACTACTATTCTCAGCTGAGTGCCATAAATAACCAACCTCCACAAGAAGCAAGGACATTAAGGAATGAAACATAATAGCTGATGTCTTTGCCATAATCTTTATTTTGCTGACAAGAACAGCAAATTGAAGTGAAGCTAAACAGATGAGCTTCATCATCACCACTTATCCAACATCTTTATTCTTTGAACATTGCAAAACACAGAACTTTGTTTGTACTATTATGGTGCTTACATTACAGCACTCACAGACCATCAAGAACTACAGCTGGGAGTGCTGAAAAACATAACAAAACAAAAAAGTTACCAGGAGAAAATGGGCGTATCCCTGGCCTTTCCCTCTCCTCTAAAAGCCACAACTGATTCAAACCAAAAATATCTTGTTCGTAAACCAGATAAAGGTTTAACATTTGATTGTGTTTGCACTTGAAAAGCTACTTATTAGGTGAAAATTATTCAAGAGTTAGTTCCTTTTCAGTATTTCGACACCTAAGGGTGCTACAAGAAAAACTACAAGAAATGGATCTCAAATGTGTCTTCACAGCATCACATTAGTGAAAAATAAGTGACTTGCACAGTTCTTTGGACAGAACAATGTAGAACATCAGTCTACAACAAAAGGAAAAAAAACCCACATTTTGATGAAGTTACTAGTTACTGTTTAAAAACAAAAAATGAGCATCGAAAATACAGGAGTTAACAGTTAAAGAGAGAAATAAAAATCCATTTTTATACCCACACAGCTGATACAATCTCTAGAATAAATATACTCATGTAAAACCCTAACAGGAAGGATGGCCTAAGATAAGTTTTGGCAGACCTTGGGTTCAGCATCATACTCTGCTATAGACTTCCTGTGTGATCTCAGGCACGTCACTACTTTGTACTTCTTTTATAAAGTATTTTTTCAGAACAAAATTCCAAATTCCTCTTCAAAACTTTGAAGTGGGCAGGTCTATACTCATAATGTCCTCTTCTGTCTTTATAATGCATGAAAACATCAAATTGCATATTTTCACTTTATATTCCATGTCATTCCTAAGTGCCCTTGAGTGTAAATGTTTGAATATTGAATTGTTGGAATACCTGAATCCTTTTACACTAGCTTGGCTAATAACATTTGCATAACAAAATTACATTCAAGTGGTACAGTTGTCATCCCCAGAGCAATTGTCTTAGCATCTGAGAATTTGTGCTAATTCAATTAGTATTTTATAAACTGTCAGACGTGCCCAGTGCAGTTTAAAAGGACAACCATACTCTAGTAAACAATTTGCGCACATACAGAACTTGGCTTAAGTTTACAACCACTAATGAAACTGCTCTGTGCAGAAATAATGAGTTAAGAATGCAGTGAACATAAATAACATAAACCAACAGTGAATATAAACCAACAGCGATCTGACAGCTCGCATGAAATCTGGGCAAATCATTCCTCTGTATACTATTCATATTCAGTTCAAATCTATCCATGGTGTTACGGGTTTGATCCACTGTTTATAAACCATACAGAGCAGGCAGAACTGCTGTACAGCTCACGCCTTACAGAAAGGTCCACTGCCAAAACTGCTGACTCAATTTTTGTTATCTTGACACTAAATACCTGTACTATGCAAACACAAAAACCCAATCTGAACAAGAAAAGAGATGAAAAGCATTTTTATTGTGCCTAACACATACTTGAAATATCTGCTTTCTATTACAGTACAGCGAAAAAATACAGTTTAAAAAAAAAAAGCCAAAGAAAAGCAATACAGAGTGGCATAGAAAGATGAGAGTGGAGAAAGTATACAATGTAGGTTTAGGTTACTTCTTTGAATGCCTGACATGCTGAGGGAACAAAAATGCTACTGATTTCCCAGGTCACTTTCACCGCTTTTGGTTGAGAAGCTTGTGTACTAATTCAATCTGAAGAACTTCCAGAAACTGTGAGTGGGTGGACAGAAAACGAGGCTGGCAACTGAACTGTCACTCATTCCATGACAGCTGTCACAGACAAATACAACACTGGAGATGGACACTTACTTCTAAATATGACTGCACTTACTCTACCGTGAAGTCAGTAATGCCATTACACAAGCAAATCTTCACACTAATATCATAAGAAGAAACAATCAAACTTTCCTCACATTATAAAGATTACAAAAGTGAGTAAAGAAAATAAGAGGCACCATCCTTTAGCACCATAAACTAAAGAAAGCTTTTGGAGAAAGAGAACAAGATTTTTTAAAAGCGAAATAAAGTGGATTTGTGTCGTATACATAATCCTTTTCAATATACGTGTAATGCCAATGTGAAGGACAGTTGATTATTTTTTTAAAAGACCAACAGGAAGCAACATGCACTACCATTTTAGCATTTCAAAACAAAAATAACCTGAGTCGTTTTTACTTTTTATATCAAATGGAGTAAAATTAATTGCAAGTTTTAACATCATCATTCTATGCCAAGATCATCTGACCCACCCTATGAGTACAACTGGAGCATTAAGCAGCACAACAGCAGTACCATCAGGGGAGTTTCAGGTATGTTTTAGCCCAGTTTTATTCTTATCCCCTCCTCCCCTTGCCTTTCTTTTCCCATTTTTGCAGAGACACATGGCAACTCCTTTTAAAAATGTTAAATAAATCCCTCAGCACTAAAATGCTCCAGTTTGTTTGTCCTGGGCTTGGTTCCTAGAACTTCCAGTTTCTGAGATTGCCCATAAGACACTGTTTTCAGCTGTGTATACTTTTGCCAAAACGATTCACCTGCTTCCAAGTTGTCAGAGCCCATGCCAGGTGCAGTCTAGTAAAAAAAGGAAGAGCGGGTAGTTTATCCCTCCCTTTATCAGGCCCGGGCAGCATGGAGAATGAAGGCAGTCAATCTAAATGGAGGACAAGTAAGACTGGAACTCTTCTGAAACTACGGTGTCAAAATGGCTGGAACAAGGATCCTCAGAGAAAACTCAAAGAAAGAAATTTCAAGGAAGAATGACTCTGAATGAGGAACATGCAGGAAGGAAAGATGGGAAGGACTGGCGCGAGAATTAGTGAGAACAGAGAAACGTGGCAAGAATAGCAACTTGAAGGCCAGTAAAGCAGGGAAGAGAGAAACAGAATGGGGAGAGAGGACTGGAAAAAGTGGGAATGATGAATGAGACAGAACCAAGGAAACTGAGATGGGAATGGCTGGGCAAAAAAGCAAAAAAAGGTAACTAATGGGCAAGGTGAGGAGAATGGAAATGGAAAAGCAAGTGTAATGGATTAGGCAGCAAAGTCTCCACCACACCCCTAAGGAGCTCTACATTTGAAGAATGTTAATTAATTGCAAACTGAAGTTTTCAAAAAGTAGAAGCCAGAATCAATACTGACTGTCACAAATGGAGAAAAACACATGCCATAAAAAGATAAGTACTTTAATGAACTAAACTAATAAATCCAGTTTTCATAGAATCATTTAGGTTGGAAAAGACGTTTAAGATCATCGAGTCCAATCATAAACATAACACTGTCAAGTCCCACTAGACCATGTCCCTAAGCACCACACCTACGCATCTTTTAAATACCTCCAGGGATGGTGACTCAACCACTTCCCTGGGCAGCCTGTTCCACTGCTTGACAACCCTTTCAGTGAAGAAATTTTTCCTAATATCCAATCTAAACCTCTCCTGGCACAACGTGAGGACGTTTCCTCTCCTCCTATCACTTGTTACCTGGGAAAAGAGACCAATTTCCTAATGTTTCATGTCTCATCATTGAATTCTCTGGTGTCACTGAAGTTCCTCCCATAGTGTTTTCTCCATGTGGATTCTCTGACACACTATGAGGGTCGAGGGCAGGCTGCAGTCTTTCTCTCAAGAAAGAAATAGGTGAAAAAGGAAGAATGACAATAGTAGTAGCATCTTGATCCAGCCATCTTTTTTTTTTTTTTTATATTCCAAGAAACCTAATATCTTTGAGCTTTTCATCGAATTTGACTGACATACAGAGCAAAAGTTCTGGTACGTATACACATTCATATCTACACATAATAGGATTGCATAAACTTTACTTTTTCAGATCTAGGTGTAAAAAAAGCTGAAAGCTCTCAGGTACCACCTCTTGGCCTTTTTTTTAATAAATAGTTGCATTGTATTGGAGTTTGAAAACTGTTTAAAAATACTAACAAACAAGGCCTAATTTCTCTTAGCAGAATTTCAAGTCAGGAATGAACACAAGAATGCATGCTCCCAGAAAGGCAGGAGCATCACCTGATGTTTTTCTGAGAAGCCTGTGATGCAGTATGCAGGCTTTCTTAGGTATGACCAAAGACCAAGTTAGAAATCACTGCTGTCAAAGGTGGAAGAGCCACTGAAGACTGTCTTGCAGATGGGTCAGTATCCGTTTCAGAAGCTGCAGAGAGAATAACGTAGGAAAGAGAAACCGAGAGAGGTCAGAAGCAACGAAGGATGTTGAGTTTTACAAGCTGCACAGCAGCCTTGATCTGGGTGCTGAGGACGACTCCTTTCCTCTGGCATTCCTCCACCGCCCCGGGCCACGGTTTGATCCGGGGGCTCAGTAAAGCTAGATTCACGCTCCCGTTCTGGTGGCCAGGCAATCCCAAGAGTCTCTCCCAACCGTCAGACCCGTGCCCCCGCCGACCCTGCAACGACGAGGCGCTAACCCCTGAGGAAGTGACTCCTGGGAAGGACGGCAGGGGCCCTGCCCCGTCAGGGAGGGCTCGGAGGGCGCTGCCAAGCTCCCCCCCCGGCGGAACGAGGCCGCAGGCCCTCCCGGTGTTACACCTGGCACCGGGGCACGCTCATCTCGACGGGGACGGCGGGCGCCCACCGGTCCGTCCCCTGAGACCCCCGAGGCCCCGCTGCGCCGCCCTGCCCGGTCGGGGCCG
>NW_008795128.1:7483064-7493527 GCF_000699145.1 Aptenodytes forsteri
GGGGCCGGTTAGAGGCCGGGCCCCCCACGCGTGCCGCCCCTGCTGACGTCACCGCGAGCAGCCGCGAGGCGCTCCCGCTCACCTTGAACCGCGCCTCGAGCGCTCCCACACCTTCGTTACGGGGCAAACGGGCGGCCGCGCCCCCTTCCCGCGGCCCCGCCCCAGCCCCTCCGTGCGCATGCGCGCATGCCTTAAACAAGGAAACGGTGAGGCCCACCGCTTAAAGCGGCGTTGCCTCCGGCCCGACCCCTGGGAGGCGCGAAGTGCTGTCGCGGTGAGCGGCTGGCGGGCAATGGCCCGGCCTGTCAGCGGCCTCCTGTCGGCAGCAGCTGCCCAGTTTTGCCCCTCATTTCGCGGGGAGCGGCTGGTGGGGCTGTCGGCCGGGGCCTCCTGCTTTGGGGCCCGGCTGCCTGTGGGGGCGAGGTGATGGTGGCTCATCTCCTGAGGCACTAGGAAAAGGCGCTTACAGCTTGTGAGGGGTTTTTCTTTGAGAGAGAGAGTAACACTGAGAGATACTTGCTCCTTGTGCGTTCTAGTGGATGAGATCTTGTTCATTGATGTGATACAAGGCTGTATTGGAAAATTCCAGTAAAATCGCTGTTGTGTACAATGTAACGTTGTATTTACTATATACATATGTTTGCTATGCTTGAATACAGATGAAGAGGCATCTTTACTTAAAGAACAGGCTGTAGGAGGGTGAGTAACTGAAGAGCTAGAGCTTTCCTGGGATGAGGCTGAGGTGCTGGTGCTGCCTGACTTGATTACTGTGTGTACTTGCCCTATGTTGTAGTGACTCACCGTGCTGGAAAGGCAAACAGGTCTGTGAAGTGGCCACTGAGTTGGTGGAAACTACTGCAGAGCTTAAACTGACCACTTAAAAGACTGGAAGAACTCTTCCAGACTAATGATCCTGATGACTTCGTACTCTGCCTCTCACATAAAAGCAGGCAAGGCCTTTTTATTGCAGCTTTACCCGTAACACTCCAAGTCTAAGTGAACGATTTACATTTGTGCCACCGTAATTTACAAAACTGCATTTCACGTTAGTTAAAATAACATCATTGGAACTGGGATGGTCTAGGGAAAAAAATGAGGTATCTTAATAAGGGGATTTATACCTCCATACTCTTTCCCAACTTTTATCAGCTCATCTAATTGAAAGGTCAACATCTTACTAGCGTAATGCACTGAAAGTAAGTCTTCAGGGTTGAAGTTGTCCCCATAGTTTCAAATGGGCATATCTTGTATGTAGAAGGCCTGCATTAAAATGAATGAATACTGACTTGCCTCATACTTATGCAAGAAAAGAGCAGCACAATTATTACAGAAATAATTATTTCAGAAACCAATATTACATGTCATTATATGAGCAAACAGGAAAAGATTATGAAGTGTATTAATGGAGAACTCCCTGTTAATTTAGAAGTAGTGTATCTCAACGACTAGTAATAATTGAAAGAGAAGTGGGGAAAAGGTATGCTGTATATGGGCACATGTGCATATTTTGGTTTCCATATATTATATAATGACAATACAACTTCAGATATTTTATAAAAGTAACAAAAAACCCCAAACCCAACACATTAAATGGGCTTTCAAAATCTCTGTACCACCCCACTTTCTCTTGCCTAGCACAGGGTGGCTTTGTTTCTTCCACAAACAAGGTTATCCTGAAAGGTGGTTACAGGGATCATCTGCAGTTTACTGTTTTAACCCTTATATTTACATGCCTCCATTGTCTCTTTTGTTAAGTACTCATTACTGTGAAAGTTAACTTTTGTTAAGTTACTTGTTATTGTGAAATAAGCTTAGGTGTGAATTTAAAATGCAGTAGCTATTCTGCACTGTCTTGCCTTGTGGATACATGGTCTACGCTAAGAATGCCTTTTTGTGATTTAGCTTAATCTGCCTCAGACTAAGCTAAACCACACAAAATCACCCTTCGTGTGAAATAAAACTGTCCACGCAAGCAGGCCATTGTGGAATAGTTGTTACATAACAGATATTCGGGGTTGTTAGCACATATAAGCAAGGCTAAATCAACCTGGGTGTCATCATTTTAAAGTCAATCAGAGATGGGGCAGAGATGAAATGGGGCATGTGTTTATGCTGGAAGATGGTTGTGGTCACTGTCAACAAACCATTGATGTGTACCCAAACAGGGATTGCCGTTCAATTGAGCTTTACTTCACTGAACAGATACTCCCTCTAATTCAAAGTTTTCTCTGAGCAGCATCAGGCAAATTTGAGAAAGCAAAAACATTTCTGGCCACATGGTGGGATTAAAAAGACTTTGCCGCGTTTGATCTTTTTAGAATAAAAAGAGAGGGGGGAAAAAAAAAAGTAGCTCTTGGGTACAAAGTCATTAGCTCCCAGAATCATGTGTAAACTTGGACAGAGTGTAAAAATGAAACAGCTATCTGGTTCAGAGTGGTTAAAATCATATTGCTATCAATTTTAGTGAAGCCAATAACGAGTTAAAATAGAACTCAAAAATCACATTCTGGAGGCTTTCTTTTTTTTTCTTTAAGATTGACTGTTTAGCTGACTCCAAATCATCTTTTTGTTCCTGTTTACCTGCCCTTAATATGGAAACAATAAACCTTACATACTCTGTCTATACTGTGAGGCTTAAATGTTTTTAAAGTACAAAGTAAACCTGTTCATTTTCCAAGATTTGCTGGGTTCATGGGTCATATTGGTGAGAGTATGTAATAATAATTCACCTTTTACGCATTTCCATCTTCATAGGTAACTCTCAGTCTTGGCAGATGTGTGCCCTTTCTTTGTTATTTTTAATTAATGTCACTATAATAATAAGTAGTCTTTTTAAATCCGTATAGATGAGTAATACAGATGTTGCTTACATAATTGAAGTGCAGCTGTGTTTCGGCCATCAAAATCCTCTGGGGTATGCATGAGCTCTGAATGACACCAGATTCTTTAGCCTGTGTGTAGGGAGCAAAGTGGTCTACGAGGTCTCTCAAGAAACATCCTTCATGGGTTCTGTGGATAGGAATGATCAATTAGATTACCCAAATCCAACAGAATTTAAATCTTTCTTTTTGATACAGTAAGTCTCTTACACGATAGGAAAACAAGATGTCATCTTCTGCTGTGGCGAAGTATTTTTCTAAGGGTACAGAAAGTTAGAGAAACATTTTTAAAACTATTCTTCAGAGAATTGATGAAATGTTCGCTTAAGATATCTTGAGAAAAGGTGTGCCTTCTCCATTGATAAAATGGCCTTACGGAAGAACTCCGTGAATGATATCTCTCCATGTTCTAGGGTAACAAAACCAGTTCACTTGTCCTACAAATTGCAAAACAGTGTTTCAGGCTGCAGTAAGAAAAATTATTGCAAAATCATCTGTGGTAGACTTGATGTTTCTGGTTTTCTAAACTGTTAGTTTCCTAGTCTTCAGTTAAGTTTCTTGCCCTCATTGCTGAGCCAGGAGAACAGACAATGAGAAAGCTCCCTGTTCACTCGATGCAATGTGAGCTAACAGCCTGAACTGCTGCTGAGTGTAATTTGAGCTAATCCACATATCTTTGCATGAAATGTTTTAAGAGCTTGCAGATGATTCATTCTGCCAGCTAAGCTGTGGATGCAATAACTTCAGCAGAGGACAGTAACACATTAGGTCATTACAGCCATTTGCAGTGACTATTTGAATCAGTGTAAGTAATCCAATAAACAAACTGAAAAATTTTAGCTTGAGACAGCTAAAATTAAGGTTGAACTGAACTGCTGAGCTGACTTTATGTCAGAGTGACATACCGTGCTGTAGAGTGGAGTTTAAAGGTGATTTGTGAGCAGCTCAGCTCCCTGTTGGCTGAAAATGTTGGAAAGGGTAAACAGCTGGGGAAAGCAAGTTATCATCCAACTCAAGTTATGCCATCCACTTCCGAATTGTCTCTGCTTTTGCAGTTTTTATTCATGCAGGTCCTGTTTTATAAGAAGAAACAAACCCCACAATGTATCCCTGATGGACTGAGCATTAGCTCGAGGCAGAGATATTTGTGGGAAAGTTTTGCAGGTGGCCGCTTAGCTGTCACGTGAGACTAATGCCTTCTGATGCTAATTGCTAGCTAATCACGAAGTGGGCTTCATCTGTACAGGTAAGTATACAGATAAGAAGCAATTGTTACTTTTTATGGTAACTTGTTTTTCTGATGTTTGATGCTTGGGAATGCCCTGACCCATCTTTCTTTGTCGTTGTTTCAAAACTTTCATCTGGATTCTGACTGGCCAAAGGGTGTGGGTAGGATCTGGATTTGCTCTGTTGCTTACAATTTTTGTGATGGTAAGGAAGCTTTGCTCCATAAACAGACTTTGCTAGTCAAAACTACTGGTTTTGATATGTGTTCACACAGAAGACTATCTGTAGGGCACATCTTGAAGAGTCACATTCATTTTAAGGTACATAACTTCCTTTGTTAGTAACATAAAATGTAATATGTCAATAACACACCTTGATATCTGACTTTTGTAAGGAGAACACAGGGTAAAAGGCTTTTGCATAAATGTTGTTGGGCCTGATCTTTGACCACTTGGTATTTTGTAAAACCTTTTAAATCCATGAAAAGTGAGCACAGTATCTTATAATTTTAATCTGACAGTGTTTACTACTGTTTGATCATCACAAAGTTTTACTCATAATTTTGCTTCCTTTTCTGTCTGTGCCTTTTTTTCATCCGTAAGAAAGAAAATACTAAAGTGCTTGCTGCAGAGACTGATTTTCCTGTTGTCTTTAGTTTGTTAGTGACAGTTTCTTAAATCCAATCAAAAAGGGTCAGGTGATGTTCTAGTAACTTTTGTATTATTAAATGTGGTGAAGTTACATTTTGGTATAGCGACTTACTTAATGTTTATAAATGACCTGAGCATATTGTAGATGAAAACTATCCTGTCACTATGCAGCATCATATGAGGATCACATCTTTCATTTTTTACTGCAGAACAGCTGAGGAGATTAGGAACTTCTGTTTTAGAACCACACTGCTAGATAAGCATACACATCTGTGTAGGAAATGTCTGTCTTTATTGCTCTGTGTGCCATTTCCATTTAATGATCTCTTCCAGTTATACAAAAAAATGGTTCTACTAATACTCCTTCAGAAATCTGCAACCAGTGAGGTACTAATATAAGTATGGTTTATGTTTCATACTCTAAGATTCAGTTATGCGTGTCTGTATCAGAGCAAAAATATCTTGAATTTTCCCAATTTAATATAAAGCATCACCACTCATCTGTTGTAGACACCGTTGAAAAGCTTAAATTTTAATTTTGCTGTCATGCCCTGTAGTTGTTGTGCATGCTTTGTAATGCATAATTATAATTCAAAACAGGAAAGATTGAAGGGTTTTTAAATGAAGAATACTGATAACCTTGAAAGTATTTCTTCTTACTGCTGTTTTCTCCACTTTGTCTAAAAAATACTGCGAGATTGGAAACAAAACTGTTAAATGTAAGCAATCCCTTATTTTTATTTTTTCTTGTTTCACAGCTTATGCAAATGGAAATTTGGAACATTTAGTGAAAAGGAAACTAAATTTGTAATTTAGAAAGAACTGAGGTTATCATAAATTAAGCTGCATTATGTGAGCATCCAAGATATCAGACCATCCTGAAAAATGGGGGGAAGGAAGAAATGTGGTCACAAAGGTTCAAATGACTTATTCAGAACACAAAATGATCTTTGCACAATCACACTTACAGTAATGCTAAGTTATGTTTCTTTGGTTTAAAATTGCTGACAGCAAATGGTCAGGACAAGTGTTTCTGTCCAAACCGAGGACAGAAAACATAGGAGCACCGTTTGTTGAAAATGCTACCAATTGCTGCACCAGAGCAGGAGGCAGCAGTGGATGATAGACTGTGCTGCATGGGGAAATCCTAATATTAACAGAATATTGCATCATATTTCTGTTCTTGTTCATACTTGAAATTCAGAATCATTGTAAAACTGCCCTGTTTTCTTATTTATGCATCCTAATGCTAGAAGAGCTAATGCTAATGGCTAACAGAAGCACAAAGAGAAATGGGTCTTCTAGAATGAGAAAAACATTGTTCATATGAGGGATGTATTTGGGGCTGTGTGAAGTTATACATAGTATAGCTTCCTTGTAAGACTCCTTGGTATGCTAATCCTTGATCACACAGAATTGAGAAGTCCCATCTTGTGGGTTTCAACCTATGTGTTTGTGGAAAAACACATTTGGGATGTAGACGAAAGATGGAAGCTGACAAAAGGTGAATAAAGGCAGGTGTGAACAAGGAGAAAAATGAATGAGGAGGAAGCTGCTTCAGAAGGAACTTTTCTTGCACTAGCATCATGTTCCCACAGTGCTGTTTCTGAAAAGCAAGTATTGGTTTGTGAAAGAGGACTATGTAGACTTGCAAAGTCTCAAGATACTTTGGAGCTCTGGGCAGGGCTTGTTTCAGAGCTGCTGGATATTAGTAGAATGCTTCTCATCCATTCAGCATGTGGATGTTCCGTCCTGGAGATTTACAGCACTTGGTTGTTATCAGTCAATTATTAACAACTTTGATATCAGCAAATCAGCTGTTGTATTCCACTGGCCTGAAAACGAGAATTTGCAAAGACTTTCACCTGTTTCCTCTAAGGAAAAGAAGAGGGATTGGTAAGTACAACTGGCCTGGAAGGAATTAATCGTGTTAGTGACTGTATTCTAGGAGGCTGTGCTTGCCCTTATTATTATGGGTGTTAAAGTGTTTTATTGGACATATGAAACTTAGATGACAACTGTTTTGACTCTCAGCTAAGCAACTGCAGGGTAACAGTGAGGGTTGTCTTTTAGAGGCTGATCAACAATTGGTAACTGGAAGGTCTGAGGCAACTAAGCAAAACCTGCTTCAGATTATAATTGCATAGTGCGTTTACCCAGCATAGCTGGTAGGCAGTAGTCAAGACGCTTTCTGTCATTTCTGAGCAGTACATAAGACTATCTAAATGACAGTCTCTAAGGGCATTTTGGGGAGATAATTTGTGCATCTACTGAGGAAATGAGATCTTGTTTGGATGCCTTTCTTTCCTAGTTTTTTGTGCAGCTTTCTGCGCACGCAAGCAAAGCAAAACAAGGAATTAATTCACTCCTTCCCATCGGCAGGCAGGTGTTCAGCCATCCCCAGGAAAGCAGGGCTCCATCAGGCGTAACGGTTACTTGGGAAGACAAATGCCATCACTCCGAACATCCCCTCTTCCTTCTTCTTCCCCCAGCTTTATATGCTGAGCATGACGTCATATGGTGTGGGATATCCCTTTGGTCAGTTGGGGTCAGCTGTCCCGGCTGTGTCCCCTCCCAACTTCTTGTGCACGCCCAGCCTGCTCACGCCGGTGGGGTGGGGTGAGAGGCAGAAAAGGCCTTGACTCTAAGCGCTGCTCAGCAGTAACTAAAACATCCCTGTGTTACCAACACTGTTTCCAGCACAAATCCAAAACACAGCCCCATACCAGCTACTGTGAAGAAAATTAACTCTACTCCAGCCAAAACCAGCACAGGTCTACAAATCAAGTGATTTGTAGCTGTCCAAGTGAACTTGTTACATAATTTCTACAATTAGTCTTTTCTCACAGTTCCCACCACTACTTTTTGGAATCTGAGATGGCATGACAGAATTTTGTTTGGATGTCAGAGAAATGAACACAGGATGCTGTTCTTTGGAACAGACTGGAAGAATTGTGGCTGAGGGTCTGCTGGTGATATTCAAACCACAGCTGATGACTCTGAGAGTGAAGTGCATGCAGTAGGAGAGAGTTGCAATTTTTACAAAAAATGCTCTCAAAAAATATGCTCCTGTTTAACTCCATTATCTGATTTTGTATGTCCCTGTTGATTTCTCTGTGTGCCTCCTACGCAGCAAAGCTCCACCCTGCAATTATGAAGTAATCTTTCATAGTGAGTTGTGACAGTGTTTTGTTGTTAGGAAGTTCCTCTTTCTTGTCCTCTGTGTTGCTTTGAACCTCTAATGTCTTCTGCTCCTTAGCCAATCTGTATCTTCCCAGAGCTGCCACTAAACTTTCACAAAAAGGGGAAGAAAAAAAAAAACCAACCGTTGTAGTCACCTGATATTGAACAGCAGTAACATTTGTTTTCTTGGTAGTGCAGATGTTAAGAATTATCATCCTTTAGCTTGATAACTTTTTCCTTACTTTCATAGTTTGTTTCATGATAATGGGAGGTTTGAGGGTTGTCTGTGGTTTTAGTTTTGTTTTTGTTTTTTTTTAATAGGGCTGGTTTTCCCCCTGCAGTTTTCAGGTGCAAATTTCCTGAACCACTTCCCATTCTTGAGAGACTCTAGAAGTGGTAAGTTTTCTCCATCCTTTCTCTGATGTATTTTGATCTATAAAGCCCAATGTCATGATTCCACAGTGATTACTAGTGGACAGTAGATTTGCTACTCCCTGCCTTGGGCATGGTGGATTTCTGCTGTTTCTTGTTAGAGTGGCACCATGAAGACAACATAGGCATATTCAGAGCATTTCTTGTGGGGAGGAGATCTTGCTGAGGCCAAGATAGTGATTGCTTTTGTATTGCTTGAGGCAGTAGTGATATTGGAGGATGCCTCTCATACATGCGAGGAAAGAGCAAAGAAACTAACTTACAGGTACCTATAAACAGAGGCTATGGTAAATCCAGCAGATATATAATGCTAGAGGAAGTGGTCTTGCTTGGCATTTGAATACCTTTTCAGTTGTTGCCTTCGTAGATCATGTGTATTCCTGTGTCTGTTCTACTGTAGGTCTCAGTTACATTAGCCTCCTCCAGCTCGTTTCCTTTGCTTTCTCAGTCCACTGTGTCTTCAAGGAGCTATAGAAGACTCTGCAGGAGTAGGGGGGGAGATAAGGGAGGAGCATGCATTTGCAAGGGAGGAAAGATCCTGATTAGTTTGTAAGGGTTTTAAGAGTTTAAGAGACATCGTTACTGCCTCTTGGGATTGCTGCTTCCCATTTTCTTCAGGCTAGCAATCTTGTGACAGCCGTGAAGGTATGTGTTTCTGTTGAGCATTATTAGTGTATTTCTGGTAAGTCAAATGCTCAGTGGACAATATAATAATATAACCACATCCATATTTGGGAAGCATTCCGGCCTTGGAATACCACATCCTAGCTAGGGCTAGCACTTTGAAATTGCATTTTCTGCCCTATGTAGATATTGCAAAATAGCTCTGGCTGTACATTGTACTTTGAGCACAAGCCTTTTTAAGGTTCCCATTGACAAGAAAAAAAAAAATGCCAAGTTTCTACTAAAAAAAAAGAAGGGGGGAGGAAAAAAGGGGAAATTCCATAATGAGATTTGTACCGATAAACATTCAGAGAGGAACTGAATTGATTTTCTGTATTATCAAACATGCATGTACTTTATAACAGAATTAAGGAATGTTCAGGGATCACAGAGATAAACAGACCAGCTGGTTGGGATAGGACACAAATTGGCATTGGAAGGCAGCTTGGAGGACTGCCAAAATACATCTGGAGTCCAGGCATGAAAATCGGTATGATGTAACTTGCTCGTGAATCCGAGAAGAATAAAAATTGCACAGCAGTTCACCAATTACACTGCAGCGTAATGGTGATGACAGGAAACGCTCTACAGCTTGGTTTGCACCAATGCAAACTGCCAGCACAGGCAAGCATGGAGTGTCAGTAAAGAAGGATTAAGGAGTAGAGGGACAGATAAGGTCATCAAGGTGCATAATTATGTGGTTCCAGATTATCCTCTGTATTTGGTACACGACTGTCATATATATCTTATTTATACATGTTGATGTCTCCCATTGTGATTGATTTATATCCCCCTCCCCTTCTATAATTTATTTATGGGATGGAATAGGAATGAGTCCCCATGAGACATAGTGTACCATATGCTACCTATGGAGCCTGATGTTACCAAATGCTTGCTTTTTGATTTCCCCCCTGCCCCTAGATTTATACTGCGTATGTTTCAATTTAATCGCAATGGTACTAAGTCATTGTCACTAAAGCCTGTTTGGGCTGAAAGCTCCTTGAATGATTGTCAGCGTCAAAAGATTTGAAATGGGCTTTGAGATTGCTACTTGTAATATATCAGCTACTGAAGCTCAGAAGGAGTTCCTAGTTGATGTTCTCCATAAGAGATGACTTCAAGGATGCTCTTCTATGTATGTACATATATGCATAGATATATACAAATTGTACATAAAAATATACATAATAATAATACTGAACAAGGCTCCAAATCCTGCAGATATTTATATACCATGCAACATTAGTTATGAGTAGTTTCTTGATGTCAATAGGGCAAATAATCTTATTTTTGTGGGCATGAACTGTTATATTTATGTAAACCTATTAGAAAATTGTCATCTCTGCCTGAGTTTCTTCATTATTTGGGGATTTTTTTGTGTGTGATGGATAGATTGAATAAAGTTTTTTCAGCAAGGGATACTATTTTT
>NW_008795128.1:7493632-7500878 GCF_000699145.1 Aptenodytes forsteri
GAAAATTTAAATTTCCAAATGCATTAGCAGTTGTGTAATTTGAAAAAGCATTACATTTTAGATGACACATTTGAAAGAACAGAAATACTAAGGACTCCTGTAACTCAGTTGCATTTCTGTTTTCTCAGTGCCGCTGGGAAGGCATGCGTGCAAAGATATTCTTAGCATGAAACTTCAGGATTGCTGTTTTATTCCAGTTGTCGTTAGTCCTAGTCAGTAGCTGGGACAGACAGTGGGACATAAGGAAATTTTAAATAATTCTTCTTCTGATCTGACAGTTCCTCTTAGTGGGCTGGATATTGTAGGAGCTATTCAGGTGGTATACGGCCCCTGACTTCCTGCACAAATGAGAATCCTTTAGTCCAGATAAATAATCTTAGAGCTGAACTTTGATTGTATTTTCCATACAAAGGAGAAAGAGAGAGCATTGCCTTCATATTGGTGTACCTGTGAGGAATATAATGTATGTGAAAATGAAATATAAGCACTTGAACCAAAGCACTTTAGGGTATTAAATAGACTAATGATCAAATTCATTAACTACTCTGTGCTTCAATAAGAAATTGGTCTACTCAGAATATTAAAGGAACAGCCTAGATTGTCATCCATAAAAATAATTCCTAGTATGTAGCATTAATGTTACATAAAGACAGAAAAATATTCCAGCTCATTTTGAATTCCAGTCTTTATTTCTGTTATTACACTAAATTCAATCAAGCTGTGAATATTACTCTGTAGTAAATGCTCCCAATATTTTTTTTTCTTGTTGGTTTGTTGTTGTTGAGACTCTGGGTGCTTCTAGGGTTTTTCTCTGCCTGGGCTCAAAGCCAACTTAAAGAAAGCACAGCTGGTTGTCTAGGGGGAAAAAAGAGATAGGAGAAGCCTTAGTGGAAGTTACCTGCGAAAACAAGCCTCAGTGGAGGCTTTTGCCATGTTTGCTTGGGAGCTGCTTTAAGCTGAGGCTCTTGCATGTGGCCCTGCCTGAGCTACATTGCAGCTGCATCGCAGCCATGCCTGTGCCCAACACTTGACCCCCAACAGGGGACCGGTGAACTTGTCTTCCCAGCTTAACTTCAGCCCTGCCTCATCCCCATGGGGGTGCCTGAAGCCCTGGGTTTGGGGCTGCCCCCCTGGCTTCCTCACTGGGGGTAGTGGGACCAGCCCCAGCTGGTGAAGGCCCTGCCCTGCCAACCTTGAGAATCTGCTTGGCTCCTGACCCCGGGCCCTTGGGGAGCAGCCCCTGCCCTTGGGGCTCCCCGACAGTTACTCAGTTAAGTCTTAATCAGAGTACCTATTACCAAAAAGAAAATCCATCTATTTGATTTCTAGACAGTTTTACATATGAATTTCACAGAAACTGTAGAACTACTCTCATATTTTATAAAGCGTTCACTATGAAACCAATATGGTGCAGTAATCAACATTAAGTGCTTCTGAAAGCAGGTCTACAAACTTCCAAAACTTGAAGGTTTTGGAAATGACATACATACACACCCATAGTAGTAAAGTGTGTTCCTTTTAAAGATGTTGCACTCTTGTAATGCATAATGAGAGGTAAATTCCAGAAAGGTTTGTTGAAATCTGTTATAATAGTGGCCGTCAAACCATTTAGTGGTTATAGCATTAAAAATATGTATTAGAATTAAAAATATGTGTATGCCCACCAGTTCTTGATACTTCTTGCCCATCATGTTTTTCAGGACTATTTCTACTGATCTGAAGTTTTCTTGATCTTGTTGAGAGCTATTAGTCTATGCACTTTTTCTAATGTATGTATATTAATACTAATAATATTTCATAGAGCTAATGAATTTACAGTGCTTTACATTTTCAGAGTTCTAAAATAGAATACTACATATATTCTTTAGTTCCTTTTCTAACAGTTCCTCTCACACAGCAGGTAAGAAAATATAATCTCTAAATATTTAAGAAATAATCAGAAGCAGTTTATAGCCAGCTTTTTGAAAATTGTCTTATTTTAGGTGTTGTTTATTTATTTTTTTTTTATATCATCCTGCTTAAGGTAATTCGAACCTAATTTTCAGAAGGACTTGTGCCACTGTTCAGTCAATTGAGCAGCATGAAACATTTGGTGTCCTATAACTGTATGCGTAGACTAGTGACACTTAGATGAGGGGGCATGTTGTAGTTCAGTATAATCTGTAGATTGAGCTCCTAAAATACAGGAAAAGTATAGTGTGACAGATGAATTTACATGTGGACTCGAGCATATGGAGCTAACCAAAGCTCAGCTATTGAATCTCCATGTGGCCTTCAGCTCACCACTTAGCTTCTCTAAATGTTGTTTTTTTCTCAGTTGTAAACAGTGAATAATGTTACCATAGACTATTGTTTGTAAAACAAACAAAGTATGTGGGATTCTGGGAAAAGTGATAGAAAATGCAGAAAGGACTGTGAAGTGTGTTTAAGGCTATCCAACCTAGCAAAATTAGGAAGAAAGTTTCAGCAGTCCTGGTCTTCAGCATGCCATATAATTCAGTACTTCATAGATTCTTACACTGACTTTCTCACCATGGTGTCTGAGCTTCTTTCAGTAGTGTTTAAGCAATGTGAATAACTTTTTTTTTTTTACATGTGGTTTCTTCTCTCAGCCACAGTGTCCCTCCCTTTCCCTCATGTAATGAGGTCTCATCCTGGTTCTCAGGGAGCCAGTTCATGACACTTTGTGTGTGTGTGTGTGTGTGTACATATGTATTTACACACACGCTCTATAAATAAACATGCATTTTTCCCAAAGTTGATCAAAGAAGCTGATTCTTGCTCAAATTAGTAAAGCAAACTCAGCATTCTAATTTTAAACTCAGATATGAAGAGTGAAATAAATATGCAAGACTTATTTTTCTTTTTGCAAACTTTTTTAAAAAAAGGCAAACCCTTTCTTTCCAGACATTCTATCTGACTGCATCAAGTTTCCCAAGAGAAGTTGTACCCTAGAATAATATTTCAAATGTAACACCTTGAGTGTTTCATTTTAATTCTGACAAAGGTGAGAGACAGACATTGATATTGGGGAAAGTCAAATTTCTCTGTAGTAAGGAGTAATTAATCTTGTATAAAAAGAAAAAAAGCATTTTTATAAGCATTTTCTCCTGTAATAATGCAGCTGAAAAAATGCTGACTATGAGGCAATGGGTTTCTTTGTATTTATGCTGATGGTCTTCTGAATTCATAACCTCAAAACTAAAGCCCAACCAACCTGAAACACATACAATCACTTGTATTTCTTGTAAGATTTTTTCAGACTACTTTACTATCATTTAATGAAGCCCCCTCTTATGTGAGATAAGGGGATTTGCTTCTTGAATTACGGAATCACTCAGGTTGAAGGGGATTTTGGGTGGTCACCAGTTCAATCTCCTGCTCAAAGCAGGGTCAACACTGAATTCAGAACACGTTGCTTTGTCAGGTAGTCAGGTCTTTCTTGGTCAGGTATTGGAAACTTCCAAGAAAGAAAATTCCACAACCTCTTGCAGCAACCTGTTGCATTGCTTCACTATCCTCACTAGCTGGTTGGAACAGCCACTGTTTCAATTTATGATCATTGTCTTTCTCCCACTGTACACCTCAATAAAGAGCCTGGTTTTGCCTTCTCTTGTAGGTAAAGATCTAGTCTTTTAGCTACTGGAAGGCTGATATTAAGTATCTCCTACCTGTTCTCCTTTCCACACTAGACAAGCCCAGTTTCCCGCAGCCTCTCCTTGCAGGACATCTGTTCCAGCCCCTGACCATCTTGGCTTTCTACCAGCTCAGGTTTATCAGCATCTTTCTTGTACTGGGGTGCCCAAAACTGGACACAGTACTCCGGACGCGGACTAACAAATGATGAGTAGAGAGGAATAATCATTTCCCTTGACCTAGCTGTGCTTTTCTTTATACAGCCCAGGATGCTGTTAGCCTTTGCTGCTGGCTGGTGTTTACCCCACTGTCCACCAGGACCCCCACATCTTATTCAGTGGTGCTGAGTGGCCTGTTGGTCACAGTCTGTGCAATGGCAAAAGGTTAGGCCAGCCAAAGTGCAGGGCTTTGTATTAGTCTGTGTTGAACTTCATGCGGTTCCTTCAGTCTAGGTTCCTCTAGCCTGTCTAGAGGCAGCTCTGACCTCAAGCATTGAATGTATTTGTGGGATAAACACTGCAGCTATTCATTACTGTTTTATGCTGTCATTCATTTTTGAAGAAAAATATCGCATCCAATGGAAATTTTAGAGGAAATTTCAGTGTGATTATGAGATGGAAGTTTTAGGCTTATTGGAATCTCTGAAACTTCGATTACAAAGGGTGTAACTATTTTCTTACTAGCTATAGTGGTTAAGACCTTCATTTTATACTTAATTTCAGGGAGAACTAATGGCTCCATACTGTCTCCCATAATGCTGGCCCACAAGTTCAACCCGAGACGTCTAGGAAGAGGACGGGGTATTGGCTCTGCTCTGACTTGGTGAAAAGAGTGCCACCTACTGAGCGCCTGTCCCAGTTTTGCAAACGTAAGTATGCAAAGCATAGTCTTTAATCCAAATTCTGACTCAGTGCAATCCAGTTTATTAATGATATGAGTCGATGTTGTTACAGCACAAGATGTGTCTGTACAAGCCAAAGAAACCTAAGATTTTATATGGTGATAGCTAGGAAATCTTCCAATCTCCTTCTTCAATGTAGTAATAAAATAACAACATAGCAGGGAATATATGTGTATTAAAGTTTGTTACTGTAAAACTGATGGAAGTGCAGCCTGCATGCAGTCTCAGCATATGCTGAGAAAAGGAGAAAGAAAATAAAATTTAAAAAAAGCATAGCAAAAGCTGCTACTGCAAGGAAGAAAATTATGATGGCTGGTTCTGGAGATGTAAGGACTGCATAACATGAGGAACAGAGAAACAACTGAAGAGTGCATAATGGCAAAACCTCTACAATACACTCCGTAAAACTGTTTATGGCTCAGTAAGATAAACAATAGCGTACAGCTCTATAAACACTCCTCATGTCATGGTGTCTTTGAAGTGTGCTGCTTCTATTTCAGATCTATAAACTGGCTGGTGTACCTACAGGCTTGCCTGTTTTTGTTCTTATCCCATTTGGTACGTTTAGGAAGAAGTACCGTCCTTTCCTATGGATTTTGCATCTTACAGTGTGTTTCAGCTTTGTCCTTGTGGTTACTATCTTGTCTTTGGCTCAGTAAAGGATTCCTATCTACCTTATACATTATTCAGGAGGCAACTATCAAAAAACAACAATGTTAAAATGTCTCCTAGGCAAGGGTAGAAAGCATACTCCCTGGTCTGCGCAATATTAGCTTCTGTAGCCAGATGATGACGTTTCTGCCATTGTCTGCTGCTTTTACGTGATTATGTATTGTGAAACATGAGACGCTGCTCATCATTTTGCTTCCCAAACTCCAAACAGGTGAAGTACAACATGCATTTGTTCTGTCTGGAAGGAGAAGCTACACTTTGCTGTTACGACATGATCTACAGTCATAGAAGAGTGGTTTGGTTTGGTGTTTCTTTTTTTTTTTTCCCAAATGAAAGTTGAGATAAGCAATTTCAATCTTATCAATATCTGCTGTGCTTCATGGGAGGCACTGATTGCCTAACATCTTATAACAGAGAAGGAAATAACTCCAGTTTATGGAATCTGTTTTTTCAGTCTTTACTAGGGCAAATTAAACTAATGGGTTTTATGCCTTTGACTTCAGTTTTAGTCATTATATGTTCAATTATTTAAGTTTGCTTTACATAGTAGCTAACTTGTGAACAGCTGTGATTATTCTTTCTGTATTGATTTAAATAGTTATTGACCTATTGCTCCTGTCTATTCAGGAGTTTAGAAGAGCAAATGTATTGATGGTAGTATAGAAGAGTTTTCCTTGAATGTCCTATTGAGACAGTGTTGCATCAAATGGTACCTTCGGCTGTGAACGAAAAAAGACTTTACCAGTAGTACCTGTGGCTACTATTTTGCTCTTCACCTCCATGTGTCTCACTGTTATTCTCTGCACCGTGACAGGAAAAGATTGGGTGTGGTAATTAGACTACTGACCTGGGACTCATCAGAGAAATCTGGTTATGCATCAGATACGTTCTGTAGTCACGGGTAAGTCACTTCTCTGGGCTCCTGTTCCCATGCATCTTGAGCTTCCCTGGTAAAAAGTTCTGCATAGAAGCCAGGAACTATTGTGAAAGAAATGCAAACTAGAGCGAGCAGTGCAAAAATTACTTCTATATTTCACTCTATAAAGCAACACATGCTAGAAGGGAAACTGCCCTGCTGGTCTGGAGAAAAAAGCTCTGCTACTGTGTGCGCTGGATGATTTAAGCCTGGATGAAGGTAAACACGTAGCAACGTGCATGTTGGGGAAAAATGTCTGGCATTTTTGTGTTGCTTGCCATGTTTCACTGAATGAGAGTCTAATCTGTGAACACTGTCTAAATGTTATTTTATATTCTGAAAGTTCCGTTGATTGTGAACAAACTCGAGTATTAGAGCAGTCTACAGGGGGAGCAATGACGAAGCAGCTGCTTTATTTCCTTCCTTAAGAGGAGTAACGTGCCTGCATTTGCCAGCACACTGTTTTTTATTCTCAGACCAAGGCAACAGAGGAAGCCATATTCCAGTAGACAAGCTGAACGTTTTTAGAAACCTCAGCAGTGTGGGTTCTTGTGAAAGTAAATTTCAGTTTTCTTGTGCAAGTAAGTTTCAGGTGTTTGGTAAAACAGCTAACAGTATAGAAATGACCTAAGAGATTTGTATCTAATACAAATCCTCTCTCCCTCCCCTGTTTTTCCACTTTTTCTTCAGAAAAAGCTGTGAAAAAAGGGACCAAAAGGGGGAAACACGAAACCATGTTTTCCTCTGGTACAAGTGGTTCCTTAAAAACAAAAAGCTTTTAGTTTGCTCGTTTTTCTTTAGAGAGAAGGGCCACGAAGCCTGATCACGCTGGGGAGGCTCGCACTGAACTCGGGGCATCGAACCGGCGAGTTTTGCCAGGTGTTGAACACGGCAGTATTTTGCAGGGCTTGGCTTCCAAATCAGTGCTGCAAACTCTCTCCCCGCCCCTTACTCGTTGGGGATTTCCCCTCCTTCCCTGCAAACAGCGCCTAAAGCCAAGCACAGAAGGTCAAGCCAAGATCTGTGAAAAAGGGCAGGGGGGCCAGGCCGGTGCCAGGAAGAGACGCTGAGGATCGGCGGGGAGCTGCGCCGCGGCGGGGCTGCTCGCTGCGGGGGCGGGG
>NW_008795128.1:7501752-7512403 GCF_000699145.1 Aptenodytes forsteri
CTCGTCAGCGCCCAGTGAGTCTCGGCTTGCGAGGGTTGGATTTCTCTGCTGGGCTTTACGCGGTGGAGGGGGGTGGGGAGGAATTCGTTAGATAATTTCTGAAAATCCCGTGCTCTCAAACGTACAGCTCTTTCTCCGGCGGCAACTGCAAAGGACTGATTCTTTGCAGTTTACCGGTAAAAGCTGACAATACACCCACGCGCGTATGCGAGTCTTATATAATACTTACGGGTTTTTTTTAACAGGCGTAAGCAGGGTTTGTTTTTGGTTTGTAAAGTCTTGCGTGGTTGCAGCCTGCAGAATTAAGGAAATATTCTCTTTGGTCAACAAAGACTTACCTGGCATCCTTTTTAAAACAAATAGCTTCTTTTTCATAATACCCCAAATAATTTGATTTCATCCTGACTGCGTGTTTTGAGCGCAGTGTAAAGGCCGTCTATACTGGAGCAAGCAGTAAGCAGTTAAGGGAGGGGAAGAGAGGAAAGAAATGTCCTAATGCGGAGACTGGTATTAGGTTGTTCTAGAGGGCGAGACTGCAGTTCCAAGCAGCAACAGCAGCAGCTTTATGACTGTGTGTAATTACAGAGTGATTGCATAGGACAGCATTGTTGGAACGAATACGTACACACAGGCTATTGTGCAAGATTTCTGTACCGAACAAAACCTAGTTTTGCATTGCAGATGCTAAAAAGAGAATGTATTCTGCATTGAGCTGCCACGTTCCTCTGACTTCACCGAAGAATTAGAAGGGGGGGAAAAGGAGAAGTGGAGCGAGGCTGATCGTAGAAGTCACAGACCTGAAATACTCAGCAGAAACACCACCAGTAGTCTCTGAAATCACAGAAGAAATTGAAAACTCGTTGTATCTGTGGGTTCATGTTTCCAAAGTGATTATGCAGCCGGTGAAAATCAGTCAGGTTTGCCAACAGTCCTGCAGGTTTAGTGTAATTCTTGCTCTGGTCTAATCACTTGTGTGGGAAAACTGCCTGTGTTAAAATAAGCAACTGCAGTTCAGTTAGCTTGCTTGGAAATGGAAAGAAGAGCATTGGGGAGAGGTTCTGTGTCAGGCCACAAAAAATAAGAGGCTGAAAGGAATGCTAGACTAGACATACGTTTTAAACACGCTGTTTCAACTTTAGTTGAAGAGTTGCATCTTGCTCAGTGATCTTGCAGGCAGCGTTCGCTGAGGGATAGGACAAGGCATTGAGTGTGCCACTGACACTATATTAGCATGTCTTTTAACTAAGGCTTTGAAAGGCCGTCAAAATTATGCCAAAGTTCTTGTGGATACAACTTTAGGTACCTAAGATTTGTTTTTTCAGAGATGCTGGTTACCTGTAATTTTTATCAGTTTAGTTTTGGAATTACTTGGAATTCATGAAATAGCAGATCCAAAAGATTTCAGATCTGGTACTCAGAAATTGGCCTTTCTAAGATTAGAGACAATTTTCTAGAAATGCTATCTTTAACTGTCATTGCTGATGTCTTAATAAATGCTGTGAAGGCTTGTAAAGTGTTTTGAGCACTGTGATGGAAAGTACTGTAAAAATGGAAAGCTGCTTTAAAATTTCTTGGTATTCAACTAGAACATACTATTTTAGTTGAACACACCGATCATCTTATTACTGGTAATTTCGTCAGGTTGTCAACTAAATGCTTCATGTAAAATGTATGGAGCTTTGTTAATGAAGAACCTAGTGATGTGCTGAAGATTACATTTGTTTGGTTTTGGGGGGGGGGGGGTTGGGGGTTTTTTTTTTTTTTTTTTTTTGCAAGTAGCTGATTAACCATGACACTAGGCCTAGCAAACTTACTTCCATAGTGATCCTTCTGTAAGTTTATTGAAGCATTCTAATACAAAATAAGCAAAGATACGTTAATCTGTGCATTACTATGATGTTCTATTTGCATATTTTTTTGAGTTGTTCTTCATGTCTTGACTGACTTGGAAATCTATGTTATACTGGGTGTTTTAACGTCAAAATTACTTCTGGGGAAAAACAGAAACAGTGCTTAAAGATTCCTTGAATCATTTGTGGTAGTGATACAATATAGTCATTCCTTATGCTAAGTCTTTTGCTTTTCACAGCCTACGTGGTTGGAGAAAATGTTTTAGGCCAGGATTCTTTGGGCTTGTATACAAAGGAGTAGGTAACTTTCATGTCCGTGAGTTGTCCTGTGGTACTCGGTGGAATTAGTCATAGACATAAATTTGTGTGCTTATTAGCAAAAGGGAGGCGTAGCCCTGCTAGCCTTTAACCCATCCAGGTGCATGAGAGCAGCGGTGGTATGAAAGGATGAAGGCTGTAGCGTGGTACAAGCCTTTTGAGAGCCTATATACTCATTCCAGATGTTAACTTACGCTTTTGCATTTTCACTCTTATTGTCACCCGTAAGTGGTAGCTGCAGAACTGCAGGAGATATTTTTGAGCCTGGCATCCCTCCTGTGACGCTGTTCTGTCAAGCTGCCAGGCAATCCCTTAAGTTGCCCCTGACGGCAGACCTGCAGCCTTTCTTTGGAAATGGCCACCTTGGTGATGGTGGCAGCAGCAGTGGGGGCGGGGGGGGCGGCGTGTTCAGGCGTGCGAGGAGACAAGAGTGACTGCCATGAATCAGAATGGGAGTCTGTCTAGCCCGTGGTCCTGTTTCCAAAGGTGCATATGTTTTTTATATGCTTAGCAATTCTTGAGGAGTTTCTATTCAAGAAACTTACCTAGTTTTCCCTGGAGCTCAGGTAAATGTCTAGCAGCCACGTTTTTAACATACTGATCAAATCATGGAATGAGGATGTTGAAGGGACTTGTATTAGGGATAAAAGCTGATTTGTTTTTGTTGTTTCACCTTTTCTTAAAAAAAAAAAAATTTTTTTTTTCCTTCTTTTTCTGAGGCATTGCATAAAATCTTAGTATTGGTTGCAGTAAATTACAGTTTATGCTAACATGAAATGTGGTAAATATGCATATTGTCTCCAGTGCCGTTAGTTATATTCTAAGTGACATAAAGGGAGAAATAACCACTTTTCTCTGAGTGTTCATCATATGAAACAGGGGGGTGGGGTGGGGGGTGAGGGAGGCAGGAGCTCTGGTGGTGAGGTTTTGCAACACGTCCAAAAAGCTAGCAAATTCTAGCACAGGCAAGCCAAGGCTCATGAGTCAGCTCCAAAAGGAAGACTTGTCACTGAGCAATTTGTAAATAGGAGGGACGTACTGCTAATTTGAGGAAATACCATCATTAGGACCTCCCCTAATAATTGGAATAGTGTGGCACAGAGCTATCTGTCGGACGGGAGTTGTTCGTTCTTTGAATCACATGCTCCTTTTAGTGTGATTTGAGCATTCAAACCAAGAAATCCTTGTCGTGCGATATGTAGGTCCCTGAAGGAGGTGGTTGCTCACGTAATAATTTAAATGTTTGTAGCTGCTTACCAGCAACTTGCATTCCGCATGGAAGCTCCTTGGCAGCTACAGCAGCTCCCAGTGCACAAATGGCATGGCATGTGTTTCCAGCGAGAGGCTGCTCAATAAACACTTCACAACGTTTTGCATAACTCTTGTTTCTGAATGGTCTCCAACTGTAGCCCTTCTCGAGTGCTCTGCTGATCAACTCTAGCGACTGAAAAATACACAGAATGTTACGAGAAAAAGCTATACTCTTCACACCGGGGAAAAATGTGAATGTTGGCATTTGCAGCCAACATTCAGGTATTCAGGAGCAAACGATCGAATGGGGATGCAGAGATAAATCTTGGTAATTAATTCTTTGCTTTTCTGGCTGTGTTGATGCTTTTTATCATGTTTGCTGCAACTGACAGCCACCTGATCACCGGGCCTGAATTAATATAATTTGTTAATCTATATGTAGTATGGAAGATGTACAGGTATTCTTTGAAATTTACATCTCTCAAAAATGAATGTTCTTTTTATGTACAAGTAAATTACATGAATGCCTCTTGTTGCATTGACAGCTGGTGTTGATCAAGAAGTTAACTGGGAAAAGCGAGATTTGGAGGGGGTGGCAAAGTGTTCAGTGGGGTTGGTTTTTTGTTGGTTTTTTTTTTTTTAAAGACATCTTGAACGGCCTACAGCAAAACATGGAATAATGCTTTCTTTTTTAGCCTTTAGTTTTTGAAAGTTAATTTTAAAGTTGTTCTCTATAGATTGACTTAAGTATTGGTGAAGATTGATACAAGTCAAATGGTATTAATGACTGAAGTGGTAAACTGAGAAACAGTTCTGATATCTTTTTTACTAAATTTGTTAGTGATTCATTACATGTTCAGTGTTGGGCTGTAAAGAGATAGGAAGCGGAATCAAGTCAGTATTCGTGTTTTATTTCTTCTTTGCTGTATATTATCTTCTCACATGAAAATTGGTTCTCAGTTTCTTGGCTTTCCCCATCATAGCTTACTAATAGGAGAGGTTATAGTATAATAATATATATTGGTATATCCTCTTGTCACTTATTTTGGGAAGACAAATTAAATGTGTATGTATATTTATGCGTACACATGCTATTCTGTTATACATCCTTAAGTTTCTCATTACTCAGTTTCCCTGAGAATAAATGTTTCTTTTTCTTGTGATGTTAGAGTACTGTTTGTGAAGTTTTGTTTATTTTTTAAAAAACTTTTTGAAGTTTTTTTGTTTGACTGTTTGTACTACTATTTCAAGCCTGAATATCATGCTAAATTTTGAGTTTTATTTTATTTTTCTTAATAATGTTGCTTTGTATTTCTAGAGCTATAGTGACCAAAACATGCCTGAATTGTGACTGCAAGGATTGTTCTTCTCTTTTTTTATCGAGGGCTTTTCACTGAGAAGACTTTTGACATACTGGTTTGGCTTTGCAGTCTGGTTGTGGTACAGTGTTGTATGGTTGATTTCAGCTACCAGATCGGCTGCATCCCTTCAGCATGGGTAAACTAGAATCTGTTCTCTGAAGCTACATGTTGTGGGGCAGTATGCCTGCAGAAATGCTTGTCACTTTGTTCGTGGTGTGCATTGTAATGAAGTCTAAAGTCAAAACTAATTCCAGAATTATGAATAATCTCCAAATTGCCTTGTTATGGTATAGTTCCTAGGGTAAAAGTGCATTTCTGTTTGGATCCCAGGTTGCTTGAGTGTGTTGCGTGATTTCAAACTTGACTTAATCATGTATGCTTAGGTGCAGCCTTATCTGCTACGTCTGTACTCTTATGATTTCTTGAGCATCTCCTTTTGAACTCCTGCATCTGTCTCTTAGTAATCTGTCATAAATTACATTATTGTTTAGAGTTTTATAGTAATGCAAGTCAACTATTCTTGCAGTTTCATAATATCCTTAACTGTTCAGATTTTTGATCCTTTAGACACATTGAAAAGTAAAGTGAAATGAAGTGCCATACGTTAAAAATACTCTTGGGATTTCACTGGATCATTTGCCATTAAACTGTCTTATTTTCAGGCTTTATTTCTTCCTACATAATGTATTGTTCATTCTTTCAAGCACTTCCTGAAAGGAGAGTTTGTTGTGTCTGTGGGAAATCGCTACACTGTGGTGTAGAAGAATTTAGCGAAGAATTTAGCAAAGTATTTTCCTATTTTGAATTTGGTTTTATCCCATTTGAGAACAAAATCCCAGCACTGCCAAATTCCTGGTGAGAGGAGAGAGAGCCACAGCTGTAAGGTGTTCTGATTGCTTTAGGAGATTCCAATGATGACAATTTAGGATGCCAAATACTCATGTATGTGAAACTGGCAGGGAGATCTGACTGCCTCTATGGTTTAGTTTGATTTCCTGACTTAGAAAATTCTGAGTTGAATTAATCTCTTACAATCTTTTTTGACAAGCTCTGGATGCTATCCTGTATGAGACATGCTAAACATTGGGAATATTTCTAATATAATCTTTATTATCTTGAATTAAAATTATAAATTTATTTGGATTTTTGTATTGGAAAGCTATTATATTTTCAGATTTTTAGAAAATACAAATATTTTTTCAAGTATATGTCATGAGTAAATCATGTAGTCTTTCTACAACAGTATTTGTTTAAATGAAGATGTTTTAAGGGATGTTGAGATGCCCTGGGAGAAGTAAATGAATATGCTATAAATGAAAGCTAGGAATTAAAAAGTATTACTGTACCATTGCTGGGAGAAGAATGAATATGCTATAAATGAAAGCTAGGAATTAAAAAGTATTACTGTACCATTGGGCATTCTTATTATTAAGAGTTTAAGCTGCCCTCCTTGAATATTTGGAAAGTCTTTTGCACATAAAGGGTGTTATTCCAAGTAAATAATTGTGCAAAATGTTGCATTTGATTATAGGCTGCATTTTTTCTGATTTAGTTTCAGTATTGAAGTGGTCTTTGGTACCATGATTTTCTAAATACATGCAAGAATGCAAAATATATTTAAGACAATTCTTCTTAAGTAAAGTAGTATGAGAACTACTTTGACTCCTCCTTGGTTTTTTTTTTTATTTTTTTTATTTTAATGCTCTTCTTTCTTTGGCAAAAGTGAAATATTTCAGGTATGGTACTAGCTGACTTATTGTGCCATTAGCACTATTTATTTCTATAGAAAATGTACTATAACTTTTTCTGTAGAAAAATTTGATCTGTAATAAAAATGCTCTTTTATTACCTAAGATGTGAAAAGAAGAATGTGGAACTCCTTAAAACAATTCATTTTAATTTTGAATTTGAGATGCAAAGAATAAACATTCGAAGTCTTGAGGTATTAAAAACCTAGGAAGTTTGGTATACATGATACTGTGCTTAGGTTTTACACTTGTTAACAGTGAATAATGGGCTGCCTTGCAAGAAGCTTAATTGAAGTAAATCCTGATCTTTTTTCTTTAAAAAAAATGAACAAAGCCTATCTGAAGTTTTTCATTTGCAATATAAATCTAGTTACTTTACCTTTACAGAGGAAATTAAAATACAGAGAGCTTTGTTAGCAAAAGAAATAAAATGCATATTTGAATCCTTGATTTGTAAAGTTTTTCTCTACATCTGGAAGAGCTCTTAAATAATAATAATAATTACTATTGATATAAATTGCACACTGGAAGATTCAGCTTCGTCATTCAGGTAATCTCTCCTGGCGTTTTAAAATGAGCTCGTCTGCCTGTGCCCACCTGTATGCCAAGATGCAGGTTTTTGTTTTGTTTGTCTAAGAATGACATAAGCATGTATTTGCTAAATTGTAAATAAAGCACAGGAGACAAAAGAAACTTGGGCAGTCCGGTCATAAAGAAGCAAGGCGTCTCGCCAACACAGAGGCGACAGACCAAGGTTAGCGACCTTTCACTGGACTTCAGGTGGCACTGCTGCTTTTTAATGAGTTTCTGGATTTCTCCACAAGGCACCTCTGTCAGAGGTATCATTAGGCAAGTATGAGACCAACAGCAGTGGCCCAAATACTTGTCAACATCAACAATTGCTTGACCATGTGTACTTGGATATTTAGTTAAAGGGACAATGTATTTGATATTTGGAGTTGATGTTAAAACAGCCGTGTTGGCAAGATGCTGCTTTTTTTTGTGCTGACTATATATATATATATAGTTGGGTGACATTGAATTGGCTTTTACTTTTTTTAAACAGAAGTGTTGTGTTTTGTTTTGTTTTTCTTCCCCAATGGTGATAAATCTAAAGCAATAATGTGTTCCAATCCTGACCAGCAATATTCTGTTGTTGTAGTGCTGTGAAGTTACTGTTGATGTTTGTGGAAGAATGAGTTTTTAGACGGAAGGGCAACACTTTTTGTTTTTAAAAGACAACCCCAAACCAAACAAACATTCTCATGCACACACAAAATAAAAAAGTGCCAAGGTAGGAAGATATTTTGAAGCTTTTAATGCTTCCTTCATGAAAGGTGTTGCTATTTAAACTATACTTGGATTTGGATCTCAAATTGTAAACACTCACTTCAGTCCGTCTACTACCATAACAGCATACTTCAAGGCCTGCATGACAAAAAGCAAACAAGAAAACTCAGTATTTGAACTGGTTCACATGTTACTTGGCTAAAGAGCAGAGATGGCACTGATGTTTGCAGCAACTCTTTGGTGTCTAATACAGAAGGATAATTTCTTAAGAAACAAAAAAATCCAGTTTTCTATAGTCTCTTGTCAAAAATTTGAGCAGAAATCTACTGAAGAGGGTTTGTGAGAATAACTCAAATCTGCATAAGACGGCTTGCTTCTGCTCTTGACATCGTGAGCGTTAATAAAAAAGGCTGCACCTGCTCTGTAATTCTCAGGCTATGTGGTATAGATAAGTCTACAGTTTTACTCTTTCTTACGTATTCTGAGCCAATATGGTTTTACTGCAGGTTTTTACCATTTTAGTTTGAATAATATGTAACAAAGGTGCAGGCTACACTTAGACCTTTAGAGGTCTCAGTGACCTATAGGTGTCCCTTTTGTCAAAAGCAAATTTCAGGGTCTGATTTGCTAGTGGACGTGGCAGTGCTGTGACTGGGTCTGTACCAGCAGTTCTTATGGAGGTCTGTTTCAGGAATACAGCCTGGAAATTGAAGTTAGGGGGAGCTTTCTAATGTATTAGTTGGGTTAAAATGTTTAAGTCATCACATCCATACTCTTACCAAGAAGTCAATGGCTTTATTTAGCCTTTAAAAATCTTGAGTAAAATCTTGGTCTTAATCTCTTTTACTAGCCTGAAGTGCTTTTAGCGTTCTGTCTCTGAATTAGCTGGTGTTAATATTCTGGGAGGGAAAAGTGTTTGTATTTATGATTTCATTAAGCCTTTTATTCATAGGTAGGCACAACAAGCTGCTTATACTGACGTTAAAATGGTCAGCAACAAGGAGCACATACCTAGAGCTTGGAGGAGGTCTTGCTCTTTCCCCTGACCCAGAAGACCATTAAGTCTTCCAGTCATGGAATTTCCTGCATCTAATATATGAGTCTACACTTACATTTACAAACTGTTAGACACCTATGGGACAACTAAGACCAGAGACAGACAGACAGACTTGAAAGAGAGGGCAACAAAATGCTATACAGGGAGGAAGTGTTTTCTGGTGCTATAGGACATACAACAAAACTGTTTCCAGCCTTCTCCCTTTCTTGCAATCTCAGGGCTGACAAGTAATTTACTTTGTTTGTGCCTTGTTATCATCCTTCTTTTAAGGTGAGGTAATTGCCTTCAACAAAGAGGCTACAGAACCGTACTCTGACCTAACAAATAGTGGCACAATGTCAAGAGTGGGAATGGAGACTTTGCCCCACCCAGGGGAGCTGATTGATGGGGGGGCTCCGTTAGGGGAAGGTGTGATATGCGAGTCTGAATTCTCATCACCATGGCTGGGTGAGCATTTTGTCATCAGGCTTTGTACAGGAGGTCACACCCTCTCACACCTACTGTGTTTGAGATGGAGCCGGTTTTGTTGCTCAGAAATAGTTATTGGCATCCTCTTTAAAAAGAAGAGCCCGTGCTGTGGACCTCCAGCAGATAGAGGCACTTAAGCCTTAGGTAGAACAGCAATTTTTTTCATTCAGATGCAGATACGTGTTTGCCTATATGATGCATCCTCTATGGGCCCTTTTGACTGGCTTTTTCCTGGACATCCTGATTAAAAGGCTGACTTTTGGTTCCCTGCGAGATGCTTAATCCCTTTATGTTTGTTCTAGAAATCTGAGACGTGGAACTGGGGCTTCTGGATTGCACTCCAGAAACGAGGCACCTATTTCTGTATGGAGCAGATTGGCTAGGGAAACTCTACTCAGGTTACTTACTTGGCTTTAAATCAGGTTGTCAGTGAACAGAATTATCATCTCCGTGGTTCTGTGCACTTAAGTGATTTCAGTCTGGCTCGTATGCAGAGTTATTTCATACTTTTCCGTTTCTCAGTTGGGTAGCTTTGGCAGTGTCATTGAAGAGGTCAAAGATGGAAGAAATAAAAGTGGTAGATCAACTTTCTTCCTTGGAGCATGGTTCCAGGGCATTTTCCCCAGCTGGTTGTACATCTGTCAGCTGCTGTACTATGTTTTTTTTTATTGTGAAGATGAACAGAACTACTCCATTTTGCTGTGTGCTAAAAAGTGTTTTAAGATGACAGTTCTTTCTGAGTGACTTGATTTATGAGAAAGAAGTACAGTTTGGAGGTGGAAGGGTATTCTGTGTTCAGTGACAGCTATAACTGAGTTATTTTAAGTGACAGAATTTGCTTGGGAAAGTGCTCTAGATTAAGTGTAGGATGCCTGGCTGTTTACAAGTAACCATCTGAGCCGTACAGTTTGGATGCACGGAGAGAATGTGAAAATCTATTGACATCTTTAGTTACTCAACTAGTTTATTTTTGGGAGCTCATGAGTTGGCAGGACACAGTGACCCTGTGTCCTGGTTTCGGCTGGGATAGAGTTAATTCCCTTCTTAGTAGCTGGTACAGTGCTGTGTTTTGGATTTAGGATGAGAACAAAGTTGATAACGCACCGATGTTTCAGTTGTTGCTAAGTAGTGCTTACGCTAGCCAAGGACTTTTTCAGCTTCCCATGCCCTGCCAGCGAGAAGCTGGGAGGGGGCACAGCCGGGACAGCTGACCCAAACTGGCCAGAGGGATATTCCGTACCATATGACGTCATGCTCAGTACATAAACTGGGGGAAAGCTGGCCGGGGGGCAGCGATCGCTGCTTGGG